>NW_026920757.1:0-17365 GCF_032062105.1 Saccostrea cuccullata
ACCACAATTTTCACAGGAAAACATATTAAAAATATGGACATATTCTCAAATTTTTATGTTATAAATTTGAAGTGCGTATGTTTATTATTTTCTCTTTAATAATATTTTTATTACCCCTTTCTTTACGAGCTACAGATTTCCATAACGTCAAAAACAAACTGCAACGACGTCAACCTACCTATCAATTGCAAAATAGCTCAAAAAATTAATTATATCAAATTGTAATTACATACTTATACTTATAGTTACTTAATTTTGTTTACTTTTGATAATTAAGTGAAAAAAGTTGCATTAAAACAGTAAATACGCTTCATTTCCCACACATTTTACCCGAAACCCCAACATATAAGTAAAACCTACATTATGACGCATGTATACGATATCAGACACTGTTATATCCTTCCATCTCTGAAAATGCTTTTAAATAAAGTGTTCAATAAATGTATGTAAGGCTACATGTAAATAATTTTTTCGTTTAATGTTGAATTGTTCGCTAATATTAAAAGTAATGCATTTATGAGACAAAGTTGAAATAAAGGGTCATTTTGAATTGCCAAAATTGAACACTTTAGTGTTCTGTGTAAACAACATTCTTAAATACGGAAGGAAATATAACTAAGCTCTACTTCGTAACACTATACACTCATACAATAAAATTTGGTCACACTACATGTTTAGAATTATAAAATATTTCCGTTGGAAAATCAAATTTTTAATGTCGATTGTATCGACAAGGAAGAAAAAATATCAAAATTATTTGGTATTCTCTACAAGCAATCAAATGATTCTACCCAAAAGCCTTCATCGTTTTTCCTAGCTATTTTGATCCATATGTTGATTTGATATATATCCGTGAACCAATCTAATTAAAATTAGATGTTAGATCCGCTCGCATACTCTCTACACTAACATCTAACAACATCCCATTGAGGGTCACGTCAGAGGTCAAATTCTATCAACCAATCAAATCGTCGCATGCAAAATCATTGTATATTGTTGAAGCGAATAAGTCTAGAGCCGTTCCAAATTTGACCTCTGACATGACCCTCAATGGGATGTTGTTAGATGTTAGTGTAGCGAGTATGCGAGCGGATCTAACATCTAATTTTAATTAGATTGATCCGTGAACATGAAATACCACAGAGTCCATCACATCTATGTAATATTTATATGTGTTACTTAATAAAGGATAAAGGATAAGTGTCAAAACACGGACCTATAAAACATCAGAGGTGGGATAAGGTGTCTTAAACGATTGAACTTCTCCTACCGACACCGCAAACCAGAAAAGGCTGCTAACAAATAATTTAATGCTAAAGGCAATTCAACAACCTCGTTTAAAGTCAGAACATCTTAGATTCCATCGTCACTATGTTGTGCTTTTTGAAAATATAAACTTTCCTTGGGTCATAATTTATTCGTCTAGTTTCATTCCAATTTTCAGATTTTTTAATGCTTAAATTGATAACAAGAAGCTTCCTCTGACTGAACAGTGGATGTTTACTCCTTTTAAGCACCTGATTCCACCTCTGCAATTCCAAAGGGTCTGCGTTTATGCCCTCTCCACAGATTTCTTTAAAAAACATATAATTTGTATTTAGAACGCTAGCATGCCAAAATTACCTCATTCTCTGCAAGCTTGTAAAAAAAAATGTCTGGAAATTCAAGTTGCACAAACGAAGAGACATACAGAGAGACAGACGTGGAGTAAACCGTGGTCCGTCCCTTTTTCAGCTTGGAGACTTAATTTTATTTATTTAATTTCATAATACTTTGTGTCGTTTTCATATGATTGCGCCCATGGGAAAAGGGCCCTTATGGCAATTTTTATACATTTTGAGTTTTTCACGGATTTTGATAGAGTAAGGGTAGAAGTTGTCAAATATGAATTTTTATGGTCCTACGTCTACTCTAAGTAGGTTTTTTCTTCATTTTTATCCAAGATACTTTAACAGGTTCATAATAACGTCATGTTTTTCAACAACGTCAAACGTTTTCGAGTGAGGGTAAAATGATTTTCTTCTGCAATTTCACTACGGTAATTAATAGTTGTATAACATTTTATATTTACCCATGCATATCACTTTTAATTGATTGTACATGTCTCTTTTAATTATTAATAATTATTCAATAGTTATATATATACATTATGGATTCATCATTGGTTTAAAGAATCATGATTGAGTGCTTGTTTTACATTTCACTTTTCTCCGACACCAGGAGGAGACCTGAACAGCGGGCGACATCCATTCAGCTTTTTTAAACAATTATTTTCTCAAACAAAATATTTACTAGTAATCCATGCAAGTTATTTTATAAGCCTGCAGAATTCATAAGAAAATGTTTTAATTTTAACATTGCTCTCGATAGTTCAATATGTAATTTTTTTGCCTGAATTCAGCATAAAACGATATATCTCAATTTATCGTACATGTGAAAATTAATCTTTAAAAGTTATATATGGAACGCTACCTAAATGCTACTGCGAAGTGAAAATTTATTTGATCATTCTTTTTTCTAAATTTTATAAAGACAGAAAAACTGTGAAGTATGATATCATGGTATAACGATTAACAATAGACAGTAAATACAAAGGAAATTCGGTTTATTCACTGCATCTTTAGGGTTGTTGTCTGCATAGGGTCAAAAATGACACTGTAAAGGATACACGAAATATTTTTCAGTCTAGCAGTAAATATTTCTTAAATATTTACCAATCAAAAAGATTATGGAATTTTTTTAAGCAAATGAATGAATTATAATCCGCACACATTTACACAATAGTTAGACCCGGGATTAATATTGGTAGGATTATTTGTGTGTTGGGTTGGTTACATGGCAGAAACTTACAATGCTTGTGAACACGAGATAAAATAAATAATTTTTTTTTTACTTCCCAAGTTCTAGGTGCACAAGCAGGGTTTTTCTCTTATACCCAGTACCATTAACCCTATAACTTGTAAATTCACTTTTTTATGTAGGTTTGAAATAATACTGCATAATGCCGATCATGAGCACTACGAGCCTGAAACTGAGTTGCTATGAATTCAGTCTTCTTTATCATGTATATAATGACAACCTAGATTAACAAAATCTGGTGATTTTTTTTAATTGGATGGTTTTAGAAGCATGCCAATAGAATTAAATTAAAGAAACCATTTACATACTTTTTTAAAAAGAATTTCGAACAAAATTTGTTCCGTCATTTTTTCTCAGTAATTTAAAAACAAATATCTAGTAGGACTGTCTGAGTTTTGAAATGTCAGATTTTTGTAGTGATGTAAGCATCTTAGAAAATTCATTATATTATTTTATGTATGACTTAATTAAAAAAAATCCCCTTCATTTTAATGATTTGTTTAATTTCAAATTCTATTTAATGAAGTGAATTTTATAGAGAATGAATTCCATTACTCTGTCCCGTGCCAGAAGCTTTAATTGATATGCTAAGCCTTGTAAAGCTTACATGTTACGAAAATATAAAAGGATACCCTCATCCCCTTCACTGCGGCCAAAATAAAACAAAATGCAAGAATGTTGTTGCGGTTTTATGTCATGTATTTTCCGCACTGGATTTTATTTACGTCAGCATTTTCATGAAGAACTTAAACCCGACCCTGAACTTAAAAGGATTTTTTTTTGTCAATCAAAAGAAACAAAATCATAATATGTGCTTATACATATATGGAAGGATATGGAAATAACGAACAGTATTCAATCTCAACGTCCATTAAACAAATAATATACAAAATAAGAGCAGAGCAAACACGGACCTCCGAAACATCAGAGGTGGGATCAGGTGCCATGGAGGAGTGAGCATCCCCTGCCGACCGGTCACACCCGCCGTGTGCTTGTTGTCATAATCAGGAAATAACGGAAAAAATCCGTGGTCAATTCAGTGTATAAATAATGGACTAACAATTGGTATGAAAAATGTCAGTCAGCATTTCATTCAATGATAAATTGTATTTGCTGACAAGGTCATTGTATCGACCATAGAATTTACGAAATGATGACTTTAAACAAGACTGTTGATATTCTTGTTTCATCAACTTGCTTGTCAATAATTTACCTCGTTTAAGAAATTGTTCATACGTAGAGCATGCTCTTGCGTATCGAATCAACTGAGATATAAATACTCCGTATGCAGGTGATGAAGGTATATTGCTGCATAAGTAAGGGAAGCTGACGATAGAAAAGTTAAAGTCATCACGTTTATCATATAGCTTGGTTGTTAGATTACCATTAGTGTCTTTTTCAAGTAAAATATCCAAGTATGAAGCAGAAGTGTCGGACTCCGTAGTATCTTTAATCTCAAGCTCACCAGGATATATCGTGTCGACGTAGGAATGGAAATTATCATTATTAATTGACAATACGTCGTCGATATATCTAAATGTCGAGTTGAAGGCCACAGCAAGTGTTTTCTTCTTTTCACGCAAAAGATTTTGCATAAATTCTGCTTCATATGAATATAAAAATAAGTCTGCTAATAACGGAGCGCAATTTGTACCCATGGGAATTCCAATAGATTGTTGGAATACCTGGTCTCCAAAAACCACATAGATATTGTCAATCAGAAACTCAAGCATCTTCTTGATGTCAACTTCAGAGTACTTATGTGTGCAATCAGAATCTGTTTTAACAAAATAATTTTTCAAATGACCAATGACGAGGTAAGTAAACTTACGAGTTCCATTTTTGTTGAAGAAGCAGCTGTCAATGATATCAAAAAGCCTGGATTTTAATTTGTCGTGGGAATTGTTGTGTATAAAGTTGAAAAGTCGTAAGTTTTTATGCTGTTGATTTTTGTAAAGTCTTGTGATTTCAAATTGTCCAAAAGTTCTTTAGAATTTTTAAGTATCCACATCTGATTTACACCACTTCTTGAATATATAGTTGTACAGTATTCTTGAAGTTTTTCCTTCACTACTGTCAATATTTTAGTGAGAAGTAACGAAAGAGGCTTGGTTGAACATTTACTGGAACCTGAAATGTATCTTTGTTTGTAAGGATTCTTATGAAGTTTCGGAATCCAATATATATAAGGTAGTTCAAATTCATTTTGGCTCTGTGGAATATTAAAAGTATTCAAAACTGACAGGTGATTTTGAAGAATTTCTTCCTTAGAAAGAGAAGTATATTTATAAGTAGGATTACCACTTGTAGAATTAAATCCAAGTTCTTCTAGAATGCAATTTATATAATGAGCCTTACAAACGAAGACAATGTTGTTACCTGCTTTGTCGGCAGGAACCAGTACGTACTGATCGTGCAATCTATCTAATTCTTTTTTCACTTCTGGTTTATTGAACACAGAAGGATAGATGGTTTTCATTTTGCCCCTCAATCTTTTAATACGTGACTTTAACATGGATCTGAAACATTTAATCCATTCTGACAAGGTGTCAATGTCTTCTTTTTCATTTCTGGCCCATCGTCTGGCGTATTTTTCAACAGAATCCATAATATTTATGAAATTTCGACGCCAGTTGAAGGATCGGGGTTCCCTATATTTAGGACCTTTTAAAATAAGTGATCTAAGGTCCTCATTACGAACTATTTTTACGTCACCTGTAATAACGTGTCCAGCAGGACTATAGTTATAGGGCGAAGAAGAACATGAACACGAAGGGGGATTATTTTTCAGATAGTCGATATCCAGGCCATGTAAAGTGTTTTTGTAATTGAAAAGTTTGGAAGCAATGGTCGATGTATATTTGTAGGAAATACAAGGCGTAGTCTTTAACTTGAAATATGGTGGAATACAAGACTGGACCCTTTTGTGATTAAGAATATTACTTATATTAACCGCGTCAATATAATGATATTTATTCATAATTTGATGGCAGGTTAAACATATATTCCACACTGATAACTGCAATGATATTATAAGTCCAGTATTGAAATGAGTTTTAAGCATGATAATTGATCTGTTAAGAGACATTCAATGCTGATCGAGCTTTTGTGAAAGACAAACTTTTATGTACAATTGCCAATGCCAATTTATTTTGACATAATAACTAATTTCTGGAACTTCTCGTTCATTAACATTTTCGTGTACTGTTGTAATTCCAACTCACAGTTATTGTACTATCGCAGTATTTCAAGAAACTGCATTCACTCTCCATTTTCATAAAACAACAAAACATTTAGGTATGTTGCACTTTGCCACTGATGTGACTTTAATTAAAGAACATACTTGTAATTAATTATGTAATATTTGATCTTGACTTGAAATCCATAACATTATTGATAAACAACATATTATCTGTATCGAAAATTTACAACAGAATGAAACCGAATTGGGAATATGATAAATATGTAAACTGTGATTACATAATATATGGCGTAATTGATTACATAATATATCAAACGTTCTGCATGTGATCTGAAACCACCAAAAACGACTTATAACACATAAAAACCAAGAAAAGAAGATAGATAAAACTGGAGAACCTAACAAACAGGAAAAGGAGGAGGGGTGGAGGTGGCTTAAAATATTTGAAGTTATCCAACACACATTTTCTTTTCACGGCGTCCTAAATGAAACTGAAAAATGACGCTATCTGGACGACCGGGTCCTGATTTTTTCGGCGCACGATTTTCATTAGGCGTTTACTAGATGTTTTCATTTCCAACACTTTTAAGTTCTTCATGGTTTCAGGGGTTAATTTGCAGATAGTGCTTAAAACATTTGAACTCTGTATAAAAAAAAACCCAACACGTAAGTACCAAAGAATAACATGTATATTAAATTTGGAATCTTGAAAATAAATAGCCATACATGTAGTTTAGATAACAAAAAAAGATTTTTTTCTTTCATTTTACAGTATTTTATTATTTTGTTTGTTTTGAAAACTCTTTTTCAATAGACTTTCACATTTCTCAATATAAGATAAATAGATTCAATATTAATATTTTTATCTATACCCTTCATCCTCTCCTCTCTCTCTCTCTCTCTCTCTCTCATGCCCTCACTCTCTCTAATCAGATTTACTTGACCAGCTCTATTTAAGTTAGAACATTTAGAACATTTTTCTTTCATTTGGATGTTTTCGCAATAAGAAAATTATTATGACAAAACAACATTTTTAAAGATTAATTTATTTAATCATGATTCGGTAGATACTATAAATGTATATTATTTTTTTTTAGTTCATTACTTAATTATTTCATGCCAAAAAAAAAAAAAAAAAAAAAAAAAAAAACGTTAGTTCATTAATACTAGTTTTTATTTTTTTTTTGTTTTTCCTTTTCTACATTAACGGGACCTTGTTCCCAAAGGTCAATAATATTTTTTGTTTAAATTCATAAGTATACTGACAATTAAAAGTGTTTTATTTGATCATAAAAGATTTCTTTTATAATATGGGAGAAAATTCTAATTCATGGGAATGACAGTCCCTCTCTGGTACCCCTGTAACATCGATTGTTGACATCAGAGTGTTATCTCTCCTATTTTTTATTTATAGAAAATACAAATATCTTTACTGTCGTTCTTACACATTTTTGCTTAATTTGTAAAAAATAAAAATGCAGAAGATGTATGTTTAGATTCAACATTAGTACAAGCAATTTCACTACAGTTTAAGCAGTATGCACAGATGGATCAATGTTTACATGTGATCGACGCGATCGCGATGTATTTTGGGAGTGGTGGAGCGGATCTCAAAAAGGAAAACAATCTTTATTTGCAATATTTTAACAATAAACCCTGTCTAACATGCATCCTAAATCTAGTATAAATATGTAAATAAAATTTATTTATCTAGAGTATACAGGCTGATTATCCTACAGAAAAGCACCTAGTCGACAGCTTCTCATCTTCGTTAGCGAAGATGACAGCAATTAATTAATTCTACATATGTTCTATACATGTATGAAAACTATTGGTATTAGGGACGTATAATAGATATATGTTTGTTAATGTTTTCATTTATAATATCTATTAAAATCAGTTGATTGGGAGATTCAGATATTGAATAAATCAATTTATAAATGAAAATAAATTCCGCTTGTTGGAAACAGCAATAAAAACTCTGGATGCGTCAAACGTGGATACACATGGTTAGAAATATTCACCGTCAGTCTGCAACGTCACATCTTTATGACGTTATTTCTCTGTTATAGCAAAAATGCCTTAAGGCCCTTTTTTCATAGGCGCAATCATATTTCAATTTGTAACATAGCATCCTTTTATGTAGGTATAACTGCAATGGCAACAAATGTGATACCGTTTATCCACATATTTTTTTTTTCTCATACCACATAACATACGATGCACAATGATTTTTTTTAACCCTATACCGAATATGAAAAGTCTTCTCAATGAGAAAAAATCTTGAGATTCAAGACTTCATGTAGTTCGAGCTCAATCTTCACTACACATACAACCGTTTAAAAATATATACATTTTAAAATGCAAAATTATATCAGATGATGTAATTATTTGTCGAAATAGACATAAATGAAATATGTGGAGATAAAGAGTACTCAAAGTCTTATAAGGAACGGTAGACGAACGTTTATATCTTTAGCAAACAACACAGCTATGTACAAGTATTAATGTTTTGCTTGTTTGAATTCCATCCATATTTATCTTACATATTCAACTTAGTTAATTTACACCCCCCTCCCCCGCTGAAACAAATAAATCCCATATTGTGGTATATGTATAAGATATCAGACACTGTATTATCTTCCTGTCTTTGAAATTGGTTTTAAGTACAGTGTTCAGTAAATGTATGCAAGGTTTATTCTTCAGAATTTTAAATTGCTTACAAAGAAAGCAATGCACTTTAAATTCATGAATTAAATAAAGAGTCATTTTTACTGCTAAAAATTTTAAAATAGACCTCTTCAGTGTTCTCTGTAAACAACACACTTAAAGACGGAAGGAAATATAACCAAGCTCTACTTTGCAACAATATACATCCATACCATAAAAATCAATCACAACTACACACTTAGTTTAATAGGATATTTCCGTTGGAAATTCAAATTTTTAATATCGGTCGTTTTTGACAAGGAAGAAAATATGTGAAGATAATTTGGTTTTCTCCACTAGCAAGCTCGTTATTTTTCTTGAAAGCGTTTGTCGTTTCTACAATAGCTATCTTCATTCATATTTTGATTCGATATACACTTGTAAACCTGAAAAATACCACAGAGTCCATCAAATGTGTTTCATATTTATATGTATTACTGATAAATAGAGGATTAGGGTCAAACGAAGTTTTCCATCATCAACTTTTTTTCTTTATGTAGTAATACCCCGCCAGCACCTGCATGAGGCTTTTAAACATAACAACTTACTGCAAATCACCTTTTGTTCGCGTCCGAGGAATTTGTCCGAGTTTTGCGAGAGCTTCGTCAATATTTCTCGCCGCGAACCGATTCTAAACTAATCTGTGTGTATAAATAAAAGTGAGAATATCTTTAATTCTATCGAGGATTTAGGGTCTTTGTTAGGAAATATCAACTATCACTAGGTCATACTTTGGTCGCCACTTCCAATCCAAATTTCAGATTTTTTTTTATATACTTAAATTGTTTAAACACCTGATCCCACCTCTGTAATTCCAAGAGGTCCGCTTTTATGCCCTCTTCACAGATTTGTTTTGTTTGTAGAATTTTGATCAGTGTTCAACTGTTCTTAATTAAAGAGCACTTCTATTGTTTGTACAATTTTGGAGATTCATCAGTGTTCGTGAATTTAAACTTTTTTCAATAACATAACACTTATATAGAAGATTTCCTATCTAAATGTGGTGAGCTTCTTTGTTTGTCCTGATTATCATAAATGTGGTAGCAAAAACTGTACATATTGAAATTAAAATCAACTAAAAAGAAGGTATTTCTCACGAAAATCTCCAATGTTTATAATTGGGGAGGTGTGTGTGTGTGTGTGTGTTGAAAAGTTGTTTTGTTCATGCGTTTATATGTTTATTTACTTATTTACATACTTGTGATTCATAATCATTTGAATGCTTTAAGTGTTTTGAATTGTACTAATAAATTTACAGACAATTAAGTTTTTTTTAATTTTTATTTACAATTTTGTTCTTGATATTCTATTCCAATTTGTGCAATTAATATAAATTTTGTACATTATATTGTCTTTGTCAGTACGTTTTTATATATACATTTGATCAAGTAGCATTTATATCTTAGAATATATGTGAATATTTCTCCATATTGATATATAATTCAGAAAAAAAGTATACATATCGCCCCTATCACTTTCATCAAAAATACTAAAATAATGGAGCTAATATCAATTATGCTTGTAAATTTCTATCATATCAGGGAGGATATTCAGTGCATCAAGCCTCCAAGGTTTACTTGACTATCATTAAGAAATCTGTATTTCACAAATTTAAAAATCAACACAGGGAAACTCATTTCCGGGAACAATCTCCAAATTCGAGAAAGTATGTTTTCAGGAAAGAAAATCAGATAAATTTTGTAAAATCCTCTTTTCTTTTTTAAAAATTGAATTGTTTTGTTTGAATGTTTTTACATGTATACTTACAATATTTGTTTGAAGTAGTGTTGTGTTGTAAACCGTATCTATTTTTTTTGGTTGTTTGTTTGCTTGCTTCATTTATTTACAAATTACTGAACACGAAAAAGGCGAAGTGATCGATCTAAAAAATTCTACAATAGATATAAATATCTGTGAACCACGCATACAATATATAACATAGGAAATATCAGAGAATCATATGCCTGGGGGTAAAAGGCATCCACAAAGTTAAGCCAAACCTGACATGAAGACTGTGTATTAATAATCAAGTGTCCAGCATTTAAATAAGATATGTCATTTACGAGGATAAGTTTCATTCTACGCCTTTCTACTTAATATTTAGGTATATGTACTATAGATGTCAGACAGTCTCCGAAATTTGTTTCATATCTGGATATTTTATCAGAAGAAGAAGCAAATGAAAATCAACCTCCAAAAATATTCTTAACTTGATAATCTTAATTTAATATCTTCAACTTCCTTCTTTATAAATGTAGCATTTTAAAATCAGTTCTTGTTTATGTCTCCAAGATGATTCTAAACACAAAATCGTGCTTCTTGTAAGAACATTTTCTTAAAGAAGGATTTTTACTTCTTTTTTTCATACAAACATTAAAATATGTGTTACTTCCTTTTTCATTGTTCTATATCTTTTATATGGTAGGTTTATCTCTGTAAAAATCTGGAAAAGTAAATACAAAGACAGTACGTACTCAGAAATAACATTGTACACACTGAAAGCTGTATATTGGTTCAATGTTTAATTTTGTATCTTAAATGGTAAAGCTTTTAGACGAAATCTGTTCTTGAAACTAGTATGTATTTTTCTCGATCGTATCATGTTTTCTTCAAAAGTTAAACCCCCGTGGGGATCCGGGTTAGAATAGGTCATCAGTACCTCTTGCTTGTCGTAAAACGCGACTAAATGGGGCGGTCCTTCGGATGAGACCGTATAAACCGAGACCCCGTGTCACAGCAGGTGTGGCACGATAAAGATCCCTCCCTGCTCAAAGGCCGTAAGTGCCGAGCATAGGCCTACATTTGTAGCCCTTCACCGGCAATGGTGACGTCTCCATATCAGTGAAATATTCTGGAGGGGGACGTTAAACAGAATACAATAAATCAATCAATCAGAATTTAAAAGTTATGGTTTTCAAAAATTAAGCCAATCAAAGAACAGAACACCTGCCTGCAGCTGTATTCAAGAATTTCTGCGTACGGAATTTTGTAGAACTTTATAGCATATACCTAAGTTTAACAATTTAAGTATTTTGTCAAAACAGTGAAGTTACTGAGATTTTTTGTTTCAACCAATCACAGCGAAGCGCAAGTGCATGTTCCTAGTTCTTGAAAATTTGACATGATTCCATCTTTTATACTTTTTTGGTTTATATTTGATTATATTTTAGCCATAATAGTGTGACTTTGTTGCTTTGCTCCTTAATCCTCTTGTCAAGGCTTCTAAAGTATACTGAAAACAATCAAATTATTGCTTAATGTACACAGATGAACTTATTCTATCTTTCCAAATGTCATTGTGAACATGCCTTTGTTGAAGGGGGGGTTCTAGTAAAATCATATTTAAGGATCAAGTCATTCCTGTGCAGAACACAATGAATTTTCCTCTTTCTTTTAATGTTGTTTGCATGCTGAAAGGTTTCACGTATATTCAAAATACATATAGTTTAAACAGGATGATTCAATTACCAAGACGCCTACCTAATTTTTTTTTATTTTTATATGTTAGCTTTAACAGCATTAAAACAATTTTCAATACTCCCCCCAGGGTGGATCTACCACTTGGCTTCGCAAAACAAGGAAGGAAATCAATTTACATTTATTTTATGTTTATGAAGAGAGAGAGAGAGAGAGAGAGAGAGAGAGAGAGAGAGAGACTAAAAAGATAAATAAAGAGCACAGTGAACGAAAAAATGAAAATCATACAAATATATGTAAAAGACATAAAACACTGACCTTAGGAAGCGTGAATCAGGTTGCTTGGTGGAGTAAAAATCATCTGTTGACCGGTTACACCTTATAAGTTAATAGACAATACATTTAATATGAGGCAAGTTTGACAATATAAGACCCAATGGCAGGTTGTACTTGTGAACAAGGTCATTATATAGAATCAACTGACATTCACCGAATTTTTTGAAATCCTTCAAACAAATTTGTCAGTTAGCCTTGCTTTGAAAATTGGTCAAACTCAGAGGAAGCTCTTGTTTATGGAATACCTCTGTAGACATAAACACAATAAGGAGTTGATAGTTGAATATTACTCTATAAATAAGGAAGTTGATAATTGAAAATCTAGAGACGCCTTAAGTGACATACCTTTTAGTTATGATTTGGCCCTATACTCTGTATAATATCTACATTGAAACAGCAAAATGATGAATAAAGCATCTTACTTCTTACTATGATATCTATCTCCTTTCTGTCATTCTATTGTATTGGTTTGGTAAGTTTGAGGCCCATGCGATTTATTCAAAGTTAATTGAAATAAATTTTACGAAAAAGGAGCCGCTCCTCCACTACAAAAATTTATTTGTCTATTCATTCATTTATCCATTCAACAGCATCGAAAAATCAACAGTATACAGTGCAGGGAACTAATTTTGTTACATAAACCAGCATCAGGATCAGCATAAGTAGGATCAGGATAGAGCTAGCATCAGCATCAGCATTTAAAAAACAGCATTACTTGGATCAGCATCAGCAAGTAAAGGATAGAACTAGCATTGACCTATTTTAAAACCAGCATTGACCTACTTAAAATCAGGATTATCCTGGTTTACTAAAACTACAGATTTGATTTTCACAAAACGAAAACGCAAATAAACATTCCTATTTCAGTCGGAAATAAATAAAAAGAATGTATTTCTTGCAGACAAATTGGCCAATATAATCCTAAGATTATTATTAAATTAATTCAATAGCAATAACCTCGTGATATTTTCAAATCTGAATCAGCTGATCACAAAACGCTATGGAGTCTACTGGTGAGGCCACGCCACGGATTGCTGATATTGAGATCGGTGATAAAGGGGTAAGTAGTTAGGCTTGCACATGAAAAATCAGTTAAACAATATAATAAAAGTATGATATTGTGAGTATGACTTATTACTACAAAATTCCATTGGGTTTTATGGGCATACACATGCTACCAAGTTTTTAAATCCGAATTTCCTCTAAATTTACGAAAGTCAGAAATAAAAGTCGCAGTGCCTTTGACGAGATTATCTGAAAGCAATTAATCATAGACTGAGGTGTAATGAACAAAACGTAATAATTAATCCAATGCAACAGTTGATTTTATGTTAATGAATCTGGTGTAAATATTTTTTTAATGCGAAAGTTCTTAAACTTTATAAAAACTTGTGCAGAAAAATGAATTTGTGTATGTACAGAAAATCATTTCGAAATAGCTAAAATAATTATGATATTTAGGAGAGAGGATCTGTGCTTGAAAATATGCATTCATTTATTTAAAAACTTTTTCACTACATATTCTTTTCCTTGTTTGATGAATAGCATCTTCATAGTGGAAAATAGTGTATACAAAGTAGTTTGTATGTCCTTAGCTGCAGATCTGTAGCTCTCCGAAAAAAATATATTGATAGACTGGAGAGCTACAGTGCCACCCATTGAAAAAACTGTATATTTATTACACACAAAAAGTGTGCTCTGTTCTTGATTAATTCTTCCAAATTCTTACCTCAGTTGCAAAAAAGGAAAGATTTAAAAAAATTCCTTTATCCTCAATCAAGTACTCTTGTAGTTGACATCTGAACGAAGCATATTGGACCGAATTATCTTTGAAACCAAAATGGCAGTATAAATAAGCGAAATGTTCGATGACTACAATATCAGGGTCAAGAGGACTATTAACAACAATTATGAGGAATGTTTGGTTGTGGAAACAGCGAAAGACTATGTTAGGAACACATGGTCAGTAATATGTTGAGATTACAGCTTTAAAAACACGGAGAAATAATTTGAGAACCAAGCGCACTTTTTTGTGCACAATAAATATACAGTATTTTCAATGGGTGGCACTGTATGACTCTCCGGTCTATCAATATATTTTTTTTTCGGAGAGCTACAGATCTGCAGCTAGTATGTCCTGTATGTAGAATTTATTACCGGTATTTAAATGTACTTGAATCCATTTATACCCTTGCAAATAAGATCTCAATTAAATTAAATACACAAACTTCAATCAATAGGAAGTCTATATAATTATATATGCTATTAATAATTATTTGTATTTTTCCCAAATTAAAATTGTTGGAGATTAAAAAAAAACAAAAAAACACTGTAATAATAATACTAAGGTGATCAATCATCAATAAATAAATCTTGTCTTCATTGTACTTTTATAGAAATGGAGTGCTATGATAATGAACAGTCCACAGTTTGTTGCTTCATCATCGCACATAAGAATCTAGATCTAATTCATTCATATGAAGACGCCAACACGTTCCGGTGAAGGGCTGCATATTTTAACCTGTACTCAGCACTAAAGCCTTTGAAAAGTGAGAGATCTTTTCGTACCAACACCTATATGAACTGCGACACTGGAACTTGGTTTATATGGTTTCATTCAAAGGACCGGACAATCTACATGCAGTGATGTCGGAGACTGATGATTCAAACAAAATTCTGCTTTTTAAAAAAGACAAGTGTTCTTCATTCCAAATAGTAGAGGGCAGGGACAGTAGAGGATATGAACAGTATGATGTTATGGTGGATTTATAACTTAAAATAAATTCTAGAAAGTGAATTTGGTGAAAGAAACTACTGGTGATAAAGAAAAAAAAACTTCATTTGTTCATGCGAACACCATGATTCTATTTATTTATTTATTTGACTTTATTGACATAATATAATACAAGTGAAAAAGAGTGAATATGGGACATGAATTGTAAAACTATTAATCTAATAATTCCATGATTACACTATTTCATAAAATTCTAAAAGATGTTATGGGACACTTTGTAATTTCATTTATATCATAATTTCATTGGTTAACTTGGCACTGACTATAAATAAATTGTAATTTTTAGACACCGGAAATTTTGTTTTTATTGTTTCCATGAAGTTAGAATTTTACATGTATACTTTATTGTTCTACAACAAACATAAAATAATCTTTATTAAATTTGTCTCCTACTTCAAATATATTGTGCCCTAATACAGCACTAATAGCTTCTAAGGAGTGGTAGAAGAAAATTTGGTAAAGATGATATAAGATTTTGCTAAATTTTCAGGAAATGAACATTTTACCAAGGCGGTTAATTAAGACAGAACAGAAAAACTGATAGAAAATGTTACTGTAAATTTCATGTTAAGCATGTTAAGTTTTCATTTTTAAAATTGCAAAATTTGTTTTGTACGGTACTTAATTAACAGTTTTCATTTCACATGTATATCATCAAGATGAAAAGAATTATCTGGCTTAAGCAGCAAACTCTTAATCTATGGTACACTAGAGCATATATAAATATTGGATGATTTAAACTACTGGCTTAAACAACTAGGAAAATGTATTTATTACACTGTCTAGTATCATGATATAAGGGAAGAAATATCTACACAGTAAAACATGGTTATAACAAACACGCTATAAGGCCAAAAGAAAATATACTCTTGTTTCCTGTCCCCTGACCAAAAAAATTAGGGTAGGTAGGTAGGGAAAAAATTTTATTTTGGGAAAAAATTTTATTTTCAAAACTCAATGAATGCAGAACTGCCAGAACATATAGTATGTAATAACAAGAAAGTTTGTTAATAAAGATTTATAAAGTAAAGATATCCTGTACACTTATGTATTAGTTCTGTAAATATTGTTGGTCAACTTTAGTACTTTAGGAAAATAGTAACCCAAAAAATGAAAATGTAATAAAAATTTTTAGGGTCGGAGGGTAAAATGTAGGATAGGACGGGTGACAGGAAACAAGAGTATTTTTTATTTTGGCCTAATAAATTCATGCTGATGGTGGAATCATTTTCATTCCCTGTACCGGTTTTAAAATCCTATGGATAGTGTACATAATTTTAAAATGTCAAAAAGTGTCTTTCCCAGGCATTTAAAAAACTACTAGCTTATTTTTCTGTGTATTTAAATGATTTACTTCAGTCTTAAATACCCTACAAAGTACATAACAATGTGTTACCCCCACATTCAGTCTCTTATTGCAGATTCATAAATATGGAATTTTCCAATTAAAGTTTTAAATGAATTAAATCCAAATAAAGAAATGTTTTTATTTAAATTCAAAATCTAAAGAATTAAATGAATCAGGACACACCGGTATTACTATTTTAATTTGTCATTACAGTTCATTAATCTTGGCACATCAGTGAAAATTTTACCAGTCATCAATAAGTGTTTGATATTCTTTTTCAAGTGATCTAAAAATCTATTTTTAGACTATTCATGAAAATGCAATTAAGAATTATACATGTGTATATGCTTCATTCAGCTTCAATAAGAACACTACATGTAACAGAAATATTCCTATTTACATGGAATGTTGGTGTCCTCAAAAATAAAATATCAGGGAGCAGTATTTTATTAAAAATGTATATCTAAAAATATAACTTGGACAGAATATCATATAAACATGTATCTCTCAATTAGTACATTATACTTAAAACAAACATCACACTATTGTACAAGAGGCCCAAGGGCCACATCGCTCACCTGAGAAGCTTTGACCATTCTGTTCTTTACCAGATTTCCCCTTGTTATACATAATGCATCCCCACCCTACCCCACTGATCATAATTTAGACATTTTGAAATCTACACTACCCAAAAATTTTC
>NW_026920758.1:0-17533 GCF_032062105.1 Saccostrea cuccullata
GGCATGTGCACATCTCCGATAGCATAGTTTTAAGAAGTCCATAAACTGACCAATACATGTTTGAAAAGTAAAAATTCAACAAAAACTAGCACTATACCAGAATTAAAATTATTTTTGAATGCATTTGCTGCAATATTGAAAATACACTTACACGGAAAATTTTAAAAGTAGAGCAAAAATTCCATGCAGGTCAGTCGAGAAAACGCGTCAAACTCAGTGATAGATCTAAAAATTTTACCTGAAAACGCTATAGTTACAGGGATGTGCACATGTCAAAGAATTACCCTTTTTTTATTTTTATTGAAAAATGCATCTCAGAAATCATGTAATCCATTGCTAACTCAAAAGTAAAAAAAACTGCTTGGACACACGTGGTCCATACCGATCATTTTATTTGGTCAGGGAAAATATCAAAGGTTGAAAGCGCAGTGGGGTTGAAAAGAAAATGCAAATAATTTTTATTTTCAAGAATAAACATTACTCTTGTCTGTAAACGGTGTAAATAAAATTTTTAAAACATGGTTTAACGTCATCAAATTTTTAATAAAGCATGCATTATTACGAATCATTCACCTTTTGAAGATGTGAAGATAATTTCCCGTAAAGGGGGGGGGGGGTTAATAAAATATGCATAACACTGTCAAAAAAATTTTTAAGAAAAACGTCTGAAACAGAACGGATTTTTTTATGATCAAATTTTCAAATAAATACCGTCAATTGGCTTTATTAGACCTAATTTAATTTGATATAAAGTTATTTATAATTTTATGCTCAATAAAAGAAAAAGTGAGCAAATTCACGAACCCACGCTCCCACAAAAGTTGAAGTGCTGAAATTCAAAAAAAAATAAAGGACTCGTAATTTCCTTGTAATATGCACATCTATACACATCGTGCCTAACTAGAATAATTTGCCCTCTCCTTTTTTTGGGGGGGGGGGGGGGCTACAACTCCTTAGGATAAGGATATGGAAATAACGAACAGTATTCAATCTCAACGTCCATTAAACAAATATACAAAACAAGAGCAGAGCAAACACGGACCTCCAAACATAGAGGGGGGATCAGGTGCCCTGGAGGGTAGCATCCCCTGCTGACCGGTCACACCCGCCGTGTGCTCATTGTCATAATCTTTAAGGCCAGCCGCGGGAGTGATTTACTCCCGCCCGGGTTTCGGCTCAAATTAACAGTAAATGGCTTTTTTTAACATTTCTTACCTTTACTCCAAATAAGTAGTTCCAAGACCTAAACCAATACAAAAATTAAGAACGATCCCTATATCGCTAATTTTTTGGTATGTCAACATCACAACTCGAATTTTTTTCCCCCATGTTTACTGACCTTGATAGATTGTATTTTTGGGCAGCCAATGAGAATTTAGGTTCTATAGGAGCGGGTCTTTTTTAAATTCCCCATTTTAAACATAAATATAACTGTTTGCATAAAAATAACACATAAAATGGTTTTATATACCTATGTTTTTGTGATGAAATTCAGCACATACATTTATAAACACCGATAATTGCTTTATTCAGTTGCTCTAAAGAAGAGGGTGTTGCAGAAACTCGCGATTATTCCCTATAGATTGAGAAGGACATTTAAATACCCTTGTTATGTCTAAATATAGATACAGCTACGTGGAGGACTGTGTTTACGGCGGGTATTTCCTGCTTGTAACAGCAAAACACTTTCGTCATTTTGCACAAAAGAGGTTGGAACAACAAAAAGCACAATAGCTAAAGCAGCATTTTGAAATATATACTGTAGACATCATGCGAAAATATTTTTTTCATGAAATAAAATTGCGTCACATAATCACACTGTTGGTTTTACGTCCAAGATATTTTATTTGTTTCATATAAAATCTTGGCTACTAGCTAAGCGACCAAAATTGCAATAACTACAGTTTGTAAAAAAAAAAATTTTTGCCCCCGTAAACGAAGTTTCGGGGGTATATAGTTTTTGTCGTGTCCGTCTGTGTCTCTCTGCCTGTTTGTCCGCAAAAACTTTAACCCTGCCCATAGCTTTTGATTTAGTGGAGCTATGATTTTCATATTTCACATGTGTATTCCTTGTGACAAGACCTTTCTTTGGGTACCACCAAATTTGACCTTTTGACCTTGACCTTGGAGTTTGACCCACTTTTACATGAAAATTTTAAAATTTTACTTTGGCCATATCTTTTGAATAGTAGACACCAGGACATTGATACTTCACATATGTAATGTTTGTTAAAAGACCTTTCACTGGACACCAACAACCTTGATGCTTTGACCTTGACCTTATAGATTTCTGTACTTGTGAAAAAACTTTAACCTTGGCCCTAAATTTTGAACGGTAAGGGATAAGGCTTTCATAATTAGGTCTTTCCACCTTTCTGTGGAAAGACCTCTTGAATGCTTCTGTTTTTTATTATTCTATTTCTCACCTTATGTTTTGAGACCGTAAGACTTATCGAAAAACTTTATAGTTCATGATACTGGATATTTAAATTTATTCCGAAAAATGACCCCCCATGTTTTAACTTAGACCCCTTACGCAGATTGGCCCTTTCACCGTTAAGCTTGTTATCGCTACTCCTCAGAAACCGTAAACCGTAGAGATATAAAACCTTCACCATTGTCTTCAACTAATTTCAGAGAATTTTCGATACTATTCATTGCGAAAGTTTTCTTTGACCCCTTCAATGAGTAACTGCCCCTGAAAGTTTAAAAATTTTACAAAAAATAAAAAAAAATTAAAACGAAAAGTGGTTGAGAGACGTGAAACCAACTGCATAACATTCAATGACCTTTTTCCTTCAAATTCATTTCAAGGTCAAAGGTCAAGGTCATTCCAAATCTGAGAAATAAATTTCTCTTAATAGCTCATGTCCTTAAACATATACTATCTATCTTATGTCTTTAATATGTACTTTTGAAACTCTTTAGAAGATATAAATCTTGGCCCCTAACATTGACCCTTTCAAAAGATGTTGCCCCTTGTGCTAAAAACCCTTGTTATCGCTACTCCTCTAAAACCGTAAACCGTAAAGGTATGAAACCTTCACCAATGGCTTTGCCTAATTATGGGGACTCTTCAATCTATTCATTGCAAAAGCATTCATTGACCCCTTCAATGAGTTATTGCCCCTGAATTTTTTTGAATATGACAAATAATTAAAAATTTTCAAAACGACGAGTCGTAGAGACATGGGACCAACTGCATAAGATTCACTGACCTTTGACCTTCAAGTTCATGTAAAGGTCAAAGGTCAAGTTTATTCCAAAAATGTAAAATTTAGCTCTTTTTATATCTCTTTTGTCTTTTAACATATACTTAATGTCTATGCATCTTTAATATGTACTCTTAAAACTCTTTAAAAGATTTCACTCTTTTTCCCTAATATTAACCCTTTTAAAAGTTATTGCCCCTTGTGAAAAAAATCTTGTTATCGCTACTCCTGCGAAACCTTAGACTGAAGAGACACCAAACCTTCACTAATATCTTAAGGGTCTTTAGGCCTTACTGCACTGTATAAGTGTGAATGGATCTGATGACCCCTTATATGAGTTATTGCCCTTTAACTTCTTTGTACTTACTATTAAACCTTATAACTTGAAAACTATAAGTCATAGAAGCATGGGCGCAACTGCATTGTGATCCTTGACCTTTTACCTTGAATATTTTTTTCAAGGTCAAAGGTCAAGGTCATTCATTTTTTTTTTTAAATTTTCATTTTTTCTATGCTTTAAGAGAGTTCTGGTTTCTTTTTCATAGAAAATAATTTTTAGGAGTCAGGTATAAAACAAATTTAAAATTCAAAGAAGGTGGAAACATTAAGTCTCCTAGTTCATATATGTAATCCTTGTGAGAAGACCCTTTATTAGATACCAAGTTCCTTGACCCTTTGACCTTGGCCTTTGAGATTGTCCTACTTAAAAAAAAGCAAACGTTGACCATTACTTTTAAGAGCTAGGGCTAGTGCTTTCATGACTTACAAATTTGATCCTTATGACAAGACCTTTCATTTGATTACAATAACTTTAACCTTTTGACCTTGACCTTGGAGTTTGACCAACTTTTATATTAAAATTTTAAACTTTTACTTTGGTTATATCTTTTTAACAGTAGACATCACGACATTTATACTTCACATATGTAATGTTCGTTAAAAGACATTTTACTGGATACCAACAACCTTGACCCTTTGACCTTGACCTTGTAAATTTCCGTACTTGTAAAAAAAACTTTAACCTTGGCCATAAATTTTGAACGGTTAGGGATAGGGCTTTTATACTTCATATATGTAATCCTTGTCAGAAGACCCTCCATTGGATACCAAAAACTTTGACCCTTTGACCTTGACCTTTTAGATTGACCTACTTTAAAAAAGTAAACCTTGACCATAATTTTTAAGAGTTAGGGCTAGTGCTTTCATGATTTACATATTTAATCCTTATGACAATTAAGATCTTTCACTTGATAACAATAACTTTGACCTTGACCTTGGAGTTTGACCTACCTTTTAAGAAATTGAACATTGACCATAATTTTAAAACGGTTAAGGCTTTCATACTCTACATAAATATTTTATGTGGAAAGACCTTTCATTTGATACTAATTACATTGACCTTTTGACCTTGACCTTGTAGATTTCCGTACTTGTAAAAAAAGTTTTCTTTAGCTTACTTTCAAATTTCACAATTGTTTTCCAGTGAGAATACCCCACTTTTGGTACCAAATAATTAAATTTGCATTTAAGAAAAGCTAATCTATCTTATGTTGCTATACGGGGGCATCAGTGTTTTACAAATACATCTTGTTTTAATATATTATTTAAACAATACAGTTACTTTATTTTCCAAGACAAAACAAAGAAAGAATTAGTATTAAGTCAAAGCATATCAAGGAAAACAATATAATCCTGCATTTTTTAATATATAGATTAGTTATTACTCAATTAACTTCTTGACATCCACCTCCCACTTCTCTTTCAAAATATATGTAGTTTCATCCCACTACCATTAAATATGGAGAAAAAATGCAAAAATGATCCATACTAGGATTCGAACCCATTCTCTGATAAAAGTACTAATTGGTAGCTCACCAGCGTATCCACTGGACCATTTCGGACACGTTGATTTGCCGTTTTATTTAAAGTTAATATTTTTTACTTTGTTTCGAGAATAGTTTTTATTCATTTTTTGCGTTTTTCAAAAATGTGCCTCTTTGAAACAAAAATCGGAAATGGCAGTTTTGAAGAAAATTCCTGCCTCTTTATGTATATATCAAAATTATTTTGTTTCAAGGTGGCACTTTTTCACAACAATGGGGATTCCCTATTTAAAAAAAGGAAAATCATATATTTTGCCGTAAGACTAATTTTCACATCATATAATGGCAAATTGGAAGTCAATACACACCTTCCAAATATTGTTTCTCGTTGTGCTTTATATATTGTTGCATTTAAAAAAAAATTAATATGAGTTTCTGCAACATAAAAGTTCTTCTTTTAATCTGCTACACATTTAGGGAAAATAATAAAAGAACTGCAACACCTTCTTTCAAGCGAAAGTCCCATTACGTCACGCGTGAACTGTCATGGCTGCTGAAGTAAACTACCAGGAAACATGCAGAGTTATTTTACACGTTTTTCGCATCTAACGGGGTCTACTGTTGACAGTGAATAAAAAATTCGTCTTATTAGAAGTAAGTTGAGTGTAAAAATAATTTATTTTGCCTGCAGTTGCTCCGATTAAAAAAAAATATTTGCACCATTACGAAGATGCGATGGAATTGTAGCCCTCTCCAGAAAACATCATATTAAAAAAAATCGGAGAGGGCTACATTATTGCAACTAATCGTGTCCTAATTATCTGCTAAGTTTGACGAAATTGTATGCTGGTACCGGTTTATGAGGAATTGTGCTGACAAACTGCTCATCTTTATATTGAAGATATGGCCAAAATCTAAATGTAAAAAAAGTGTGGAAATTCCCGAAAAAATAAAAATTTCGGAATTTCCTGGTGATGTACAAATACAGTCACATTGACTCCCATGAATATCAGCATAGATCAAAAATTAGTTTATAAGAAGTTGCGCTGACCAAAAAAAAAAAAAATAGGGCTGACTGATGGGTCCAAAACATTTAACCTCACGCAACTTGTTGCGAGGGGTATAATAAACGAGTTTGATTCTGTGGTACAATGATAATGAAAATAGAATTTAATGTGAATTAAATTTCTGGACTTAAATAATTAATAATTACTAGAAAAATCAGATAACAAGAGAGAGGAAACCCCCGTGAGAATTCCGCATTCTACCTACAATTAACTTTTTAAAAATTCTCTTGTTTGCTGTCCGGGCTCAGCATTTAAGTGTCAGAACCGGGGGGGGGGGGGGGGGTAAAATATATACTAAGTATAGACATTGAATATTGCTGCGTAGGTTTAGCCTCCCCCCCTGCTTTTCACAGACAAGTTGCAGTATAAGTTAAAAAAGAGGAAAGTGTTGGTGTTCGGAGAAAAAAAAAATTGTTACTGAAGTTCGACCCCCCCCCCCTTTTCCCCACACGAAATAGGATATTTGTATTAAGGAAAAGGACATTTCCCCCCTTTTTTAAGCTTGTCAAGATTTTTTGAATGTATAAAAAAAAATTTCGTTGCAGTTAGCCCCTTCCCTGCCCCCGCTTTCAATTTGCTTCCAACGCCAATGCATTTGAGAAGGTATTTGAGAAAGTTCCCGATGTACCCATTCCTGTGATGTATATTTCACGTTTATTATATCTCCCGCTTGAAAAGTGGGAGGGTATATAGTAGTAGTTATGTCCGTCCGTAGGTCTGCTACGCTTTGGGTACCCATCCCCTATTCGCAAATCCTCTTATACCACTTACTGAAATTAAATAAAACTTTCACATGTACAGAATCTTATAAGTATATAACATATTACCATTTTCACCTCCTATTTTACTTTTTGATCCGACACGTATTTTGGGTTTAGCGACAACAGCAAAATATTGACTTTGCCATTATAACCATATGGGCGGCGGGAGTATCATTTAGTGAGCTCAATACCTCTAGTTTCTCTTTCAATTTGGCCGTTTGGATTAACTTCTCGTCCAAATTAAAATTATAATTTAATCTATGAAGTTTCGACATCCTGCCTGAAAAAACCCTTGATCTGTCCTAAGGCTTAATATATAGACAGCACAAAGTGCAGGATCTTATACCTATTATTGCCCCAAGAGATGCTTATAGATGGTTACAGAGTGAAAGAGAGAGGGTGAGAGAGAAGAGAGAGAGAGAGAGAGTTAGTTCAATATACAATTAGTAAATAAAAATTATCCGTATTCAACCATTGTCAAGACTCCCACCTTAGCTATTAGAATTATCTCCTAGATACTCCTACATAAATTATTTTTAAATATAAAAAAGGGAACTGGACTATCAGGCAGGGATACTGAAATCTCGAAAGCCTCTCTATAACACCATAATTATAAAACATTTATACATACCTCAAAATGCACATACATTGCGATTTAAAATAAAATTTTCAAAATTGAATTCGGCAGAGATGTCCGTCTTCCAAGAATATTTAGATAACGGTCATGTCAATTATTTTTGCACCCCCCCCCCCGCCTAAAAAATCAAATGCCCAAATGTCAATCTGAAAAGGGGATGGCATTTCTTCGCGTGTCTCTGTGTAAAAGAACGTATAGATCTATGTACACATAAAAAAATGTTTATTCTGGTTAATTGCTTTTAAGATTTGAAGTTAGTAAATAATTGCCGTACATCAAATTACTTGGTTTAAATTTGAGATTAGTACCACAATTATCAGTTATATAATTGACAAATGAATTTTGCGACGCAAACCAACTGCAGACTATCTACATGACTTTGTATATAATGTATATTAGAACTACATGTAGATAGACAATTCACAATTATAGCTTATGACCAGCAGTTATAACCCACCCCTACCCCCTTTCAGCCGCGCAAATACCAAATAACTTCTCTTTCCATTTGTGATATTTTCCCTGACCAAAATCTGATTAGCACGGACTAGGTGTCTGTACGGAGTAATGACAGTGTGTTTACTAGTGAGCTTTTACGGAGTTTATTTCTTTTTTGTGATGCATATTTCAATAAATGGAATTCAGGGTGTATATCAATTGACTTGTGCACATCTTCGAACCGATGCAGTAACCTTATTACCAGGTATGGGTACGTTTACAGCGTTCGACAGTTCGAGGCGTTTTTTCTCGATATGCACCAATTGCATAGGGGCTGCAGATCAAAGACGTTGGTTGTTTTGCGCCATTCAAATGATAATAATTTCAAAATGTGTTGCAGATTTTACTGCTTTTTATTTCAAGTTTATTCTGCATAAATTGGCGCACTGTAAAAATACGTACTCGTGCATCTAAATTTCTCACCAAATTTGCATTTTTTTCCCTTTTGGTTCAAATCAATCAGAAATATGATTATTGTTTTGTTTATTGTGGTTTTGAAATGTCTTGATTTTCTTTTGTGTTCTCATATATGCTTTACCATCGGAGATGTGCACAATTCGATACCAAAACCAAAAAATCACTCAACTGTAACGAGCTCATTGGGGTATACATCGTTACAATGAGACAAGGTATCTGAGAAAAATATGGCGGAATACGGCTATCATTGGTATGAAACAAGTCGTACATAGATGAAAATGTTGCGTTTTTAAGAATTCATGTCAGCTTTAAAGAGAATCTCACATCGACGGTCAACAGTGACAGCGTCCTTTGCTATTACAAATGGCAGTCTGTCCATATGTTTTGTACTATCCGGGGACTCGACCACGAAGACTTCACTAAGAAAACTTTCATTTCATTTATATACTAAAGATCTGGTGATATTTTTTTATATTTTCTTTCTTCTGTATTCATTTAAATTCTCTTAAGGCGTCATTACAACATCCTAATCTATCTGAATTGCTCTCCGGTGCGCCGTAACGACATAAAAAGTCACCCTTTTCCGTGTATTGTGTTTATAACTATCCAATTTCAAATGCTCGGGAAACTGCAAAAATTAACCAAATGCCTTGAAATTTTTAAATAGACGACAGAATTGATTCAGGAATGGAATTAGGATAATTTTCATCCTAATCTTATGTATTGAAAACTTTTATTATGAATTAATTCTTATGTCTTTTGTAATATAACCTTTCTATTTTTACCGTGCGCCGTAAGACCGTACCTTGTGCACATTCAAGCAGAATGAAATCTTTATTTTTGAATATATATTATCAAAAACATTATGATTCACTTAAATATGAATAAACATTTATTGAAATTTCAGCTTAGTGCGCCCATCACTTTTCGAGAAAAACGCTTTGTCCACGATTTTATGGGACAACCCTCGTATATCACAACACCTAAGGAAAACATTATTTATTTTGCGATCCAAAGGTCAAAGGTCAAGCTCGTAAACTCATACACTATTTTTGTGTGTAAAAAATTTCACTTCCAGGCGATAGCTCCAGAAGTGAATGAGATTTTGTTAATGAGTTTTATACCATATTTTCATATGTCCCATCCCACAATCTAAATGTGTCACTTTCACCCCCCCCCCTCCCGCCAGGTCAACAACAATCTCTTCTTTTCATTTCCTCGTTGTTTTTGTTCTGGTTTGATCTTACTAAAATTGATTTGAGTTCTTGCACATTTCCTGTTGGTGCAATTTATATTCAAACATGAGGATAAGTATTTCCTTGTAAAATATGTTTACAAAATAACATAATTAATATATTTTCAATCATGAAAATTTCTTTACATTGTGCCATAGATTAGTCAAGATTTTCCTTATACCAAAGTCTTTGAATCTCCTGAATTAACTTTGCTATTATTTGCAAAATAGAAAATAAAACTAACTGTCGTAAATAAGCCTATTTTACGATACCAATTAAATGAACCAACTCGTATGTACAAAAGTAAGACATGCCAGTATTTGTATATATCTTTCACAGGAATAATAATTTATATAAAGATTAATTAAAATAAGGTTATAATTTTAATAATTGCAAAATGATTGAACAACAGAATTGTCTTAGCGTATTTTCACCAAAGATCTGTATGTCCGTTCGTCTAGCTGTACTTCTGTCTGTCTGTAACGCTTTCGTTTCTACGCGATATCTCGAGAAGCCTAACTGTATGAGCCTATGCAATGAAATTTTACACAATAGCTCCTTACGGGTTAAGGTGTAGAGCACTATTGATTTTGAAGTCAAAAAGTCGAAGGTCTATAGGTAATAAATTTAAAAGTTCTGTCTGTTTTAACATTTACGTTTCAACACGATATCTAGAGAAGCCTTTGGGATTTTAAAGTGACATTTTATACTATAACACATTAAGAAAATGACATCTATTTGTTTTGCAATTAAAAGATTAAGTTTGTAAATTTATACATTCATTTTGTGTGTAAAACATTCATTGAAAAGGCGATAGCTCACGAGGAATATGAGTTTTTGCAAGTGAATTTTATACCATACATGTAACTCCCTGTGTTGTTTTTGTTTTGCTTTGATCTAACAAAAATTGATTAAAGTACTTGCACATTTCCTGTCGGTGCAAGTTTAATTAATACACGATGATGAGTATTTCCTTGTAAAATATATCTATATTTCAAAATAACATAATTCATATTCAACATACATAGCTAACCTTTGCATGTTTTTCATTCGAGTTCAACAAAACAAGATGATTTTGTTGTTTGCAATAAAGTTTTTGCTGCCATGGAGAGCCATGTCTATATGTGGAAGGTAAAAAGTTATATTTTATTGTAGTCGTATTATAATAATAACTTTTTTAAAATTATTGTTGATCTATATTTTTTACAGCCTTAAAGGATCTATTTGCTGCGCAGGATCATTCTGGAATGATAACAAATTGACCTGTGAAAGTATGTATAGATTTCTAAATAGTATTATTTAAATCATTTATCCTTAGTACATTTAAAAGGAATATTTTGTTTTTATATCCTACATTGTATTTCTATCATAAAGAGTGCCCGATTGGCTACCGCAGTATCAACTGTTCCATAAGTTGCATATTTCCAAGTTATGGCGAAGATTGTCAAGGTACATGCGAGTGTAAAGAAAATTTATGTGACCATAGATTCGGATGCAACAAACATCAAGGTTATCCAAGTTATTTGAGCTAAAAATAACATTAATGCAATCATTATACAACCATGTTCATAGATTGTATCTATTTTTATTGTATTTTGACAGTTGAAAGCACACCGTCGCATTATCTATCGACAAAAAACATACCAAAAAAATCATCATTTATCACGGAAGAAGCTCCAAAGGATGGAACAATTACCTTTCCAGGCTTAACTAATTTGGTTTTTTACATAATTGTTTCATTCATTGGTATCTTTATTCTCTTCTTTGCAATTTTCGTCGGAACATACTTTTATAAACATTGCCTTGGATCTCAAAATATACCATATGAAAGGGAACGGAACGTTTGCTCAAATCAAATCGTCAGTTACAAATGTCTCAACCTTAATACTCCTAGTAAAGAGGTTGATATTCCTACTGATTCCACGTATATAGATCCAATATGTCAGCAGCAGGACACTGAAGAAGGGAGGAGCGCCATATATGAGAACAAATCTGCGAAAGAGCATTTAGAAAAAGATGCTGATAATGTAAATCAGATTCAAGAGGCGTTGAATGTTTCAAAATCGGAATTAAGTGGCCATGTTTATGTGGAAATTATTGATTGAAAAGGAGATTTTATTTCATATTGGTAATTATCCAGTTTTTCCAAGTATGTTTGTTTCTCAAAAGAAATGATTTCCTTTCTTGCACAGAATCGATCCTGGCTATATATAAACATAAAAAACTCTGCAACAAATTGAATTATAGAAAATAACATCTATCTTGGTGCAAATTACCTTATTTATCTAATTCAAAACTTCAATAAATCAGTACATTAAATGAAACTGACAAAAGAATTGATTATTAAAGAATAGTAATTAACGCCCCGCGCGAGACTCGAACCAAGAACTACCTTCTAGTGCATTGATCGATCAGGTAGTTCATCTTACTGAGCTATCAGTGCTGCATATCATTGAAAACTTTTAATGGACAAAGAAGCACCACATTTACACTTGGATTTTTTGGGAAAATGATTTGCATATGTTTGTTCATTTTCTTGAATTGAAATGCACACCTTGTCGAATAACTTTTCAAAATCACGGAGAGAAGACCTAGGGATAGAATTTTTTTTATTAGAAAAACGTGTTTTAAAATGTACCATTTTATACCAAATGTCTGATCTAGCCAATTTTCAAGTTATTATTTTAGCAAATCTAAAACTTACTTTCAGGAAAATGCTTTTCTTTCCCATTTTACAGGACCCCCCCCCCCCCCCCCTCCCCCCCTGAAAAAATGTTAACATTTCTTGAGACATGTCGATAAAATTTTTACTTTACAAGTACACCCAGATTCCTGCCGAATGCAAATCAAAAGCGCCATTGTTCTTTCTATTTCGTCATATAAAATAAATGTGTAAACTTGTTTTTTTTTGCAAGCAATATGCAGTTATTCATACCATCACATTTTCATTCATAAAGTATGGAAATATGGAATGCCAATACTGCCTTATAGCAGAACACAACAATTGCATTGCGTCACGTTACATTATGTCGACTACTCACACTACTATTGCATTATGTCAACCTTCCATTACATAATGTGAACTCAATATATCATTTACCACACTATTAGTGTATTGTGTCCTCTTTTCTTTACATTACATTATGTCAACTCTTTATGACATTAATCCACACTACTATTGCATCGTGTCAACCTTCCATTACATAATGTTTATTCTTCATGACATTAACCCACATTACCTTTGCATTATATCAACTTTCTTTTGACATTTACTCACACTATGTCAACCTTCCATTACAATATGTCAATTCTTTATGACATAATCATACATAATAAATTACCTACCGGGGGCTTTAAAACTTGCTCTGACAGAAGATGTCTTATTTGTAAACACAGCACTGACACTGACAGTTTTAACAGTCCTATTCACAGGCCGCACTACAAAATACTAGGGAATTTGTCCTGTCATACTGACAACTGCATTTATCTCATCAGTTGCAAAGTTTGTTTCAAACAGTATGTTGGTGAAACATGAGATCTCCCCAGGAGAGTCAATAACCACTGTTCGATAATTAAGACCCCAAAACTCAATGAACCTGTTAAGGAACATTTCAACTATGGGGTCACAAATTGGAGGACATGAAAGAAGTGGTGATTGACCATAACCCAAGATGGACAGACACTCAGAGAAAAAACCAAAACTTCCTGGATGCATGGATCAAGTCATTCCGCACAAATGGTATTAACAAACTGAATGACTTCACCATAATGAACGTAAACTAGACCCAATTCCTGATGATACTAAACAAGATTATTCTCTCAATTTACAGTACCGACCGGACTCAACCCAACAGAAAGCAAACCCCGAGCGGACCCCGGGTTCGCTCTCATGGTACGCTTGGTTTCGTTCGGGGTTCGCTAGGGCTCACCTCGAGCGAACCCGGGGAGGACCCAGCGAACCCGTAGCGGACCCCGAGCAAACCCGAAGCGGACCCCAAATTCAGTAGCGGTCCCAGAGACCGAACGCGGGTCCCGTATTTCTTTTCAGAGCTGTCAATCAGCACATTAACCAATCAAAATGGCATACTGATCTGTCGATTGGGATATAAGATTTAAATCGATATAAACCAAAACACTGTACATATAAGCAAAATGTGTGTCTGTGAAGTGTAAATCTATTATGATAATTAAAATATTATTTAATATTAAATACATGTATATTTTATTTATTCTAATTCTCCGGGTTGTTTTTTTTATATTTATTTCTTTTTTTTATCAAAGCAATTAATTATATGTTTTAATTTTCCACGTAGAATAATACATGAATATTTACGTTTTTATTTTCTTTAGTTTTTTATACCAGTATTTAAAGTTCATTTGGTAAATGAATTGGGTAAATACATCAGTCAATGCATAAAAATTTAAAATAACAATTTTACTGACAAAAAGAAGAGAACAGAAATATAGTTGGTCTTCGACAATTATTATAAAATTTCATCATCTCAAGATACTAACAGTTCAGGAATATTAATGTGCCCAATATTTAAAATATACAAAGACATAAGGATACAGGAAACATCAAGACGGAAGAGAAAGAGAGATATCATAACTGTAAATTCTCATCATTAGACTTGATATTAATAACAAAAGGCCCACGGACCTTATAGGTCACCTGAGTATTGTGCAACAACTTTCAAACAATTAAATTTGCTTCGTGTTTTAAACCAGAGGCCATTAAATTCGCAATTTACAATGTTAAAAGAGGTATCATTGCTTATCATAATTATAGACTTAGCATGCTTATTCTATTTACTTAATACCAATAGTAGATCAGAGTAATTTTAAGAGAAAATGCACTTCCACTTTATAACCAGTAATGCACCTCATCCCAAAGGAACCACTGAACCTGGGGCCACATATTTCAAAATTTTGCAAATTTTATCATAAAATGGTTAATTCCAAAGAGCAGGTTTCAAAGCATTAATTTATTTTCAGACTTTATACCCCACCCCCCTAACCCCCGACCCAGGGAGGGGGGCATAAATTATCCATTATGCTAGATGCACCTTTTTTCATCTTAAATATATAAACTTGGATCATTGGCATAAAATCAAGGAGCAAAGGAAAATTTTCAAAGAATTAATGTATTTTCACTACATAATCAAGAGAGCCCCGCCCTTACACCAGAACCCATAACCCTGGAATTCTGGATGTTTCGGGACCCACGTTTCGGGACCTGTCAACACGTTTCGGGACTTGGGTTAACACGTTTCGGGAATTGGGCTAACACGTTTCGGGACTTCAATGTATTTTGTTAAGGAAATGAAATAAAACTTGTTTACTTGTGTTTTTATGTTTCTACATGTATAATTTCTCAGTTAATACACAATTTATAATTTAAGAAGCAAAGATACGAGATTTTATTAGTTTTAAAAGTTTGCATGCGGCACGAAGCACGCCTGCCGAGAAAATAAAACGCTCTCAATGTTGTCTCTTTAATTTCTTATTACAGTATTTAATATACATGATATATATTACCTTTATAAAGTATTTGATTAACCAAAATTTAATTCAAAAAATATACATTTGAATTATGTATTTGATATAATGTTTGATACGGGAATTTGTAGAATTAAAGACACCGGGAGACAATCTGCTTTGTAAAGACCACGGACGTGTTTTCTTTCTAAGACTTTATTTCTCTCAATAATAATAATCATTTTAGGTGTTTTATTTCATATTTGTTTACAGAATTTACAAAGGCTCAAGCTAGCACATGTGCAGTAAAAACTTTACGTTTATGGGTAGCTGTTTTTTTTAATTTATGTTTACTGTGTATACACAGACAACAAATCTCGTGCAATGAAAGTAATTAACCCATCTTCGTATATACCCGACCAATGCATAATAATAATAAATACTAAATATTATTTAAATTGCAAATATTAAATTTTTCATATCAATCTTACAATACTATGCTCAAACTTTTTGAAAAAAAATATTAGAAATTGTTTGGGAAAAAAATAGACAAAATCAAGTTCAAAACAAATTGAAAACCTTTATATTTTGATGAACTATTGATGATGGGGAAATCATTGCCATTGTATAATTATTGTTTGATTTTGAATTATTTCATTATCAATAAAAAAACGACATTTTTTCCATATTTTAGAATTTTATTTTCAGAAAATAATTTCGAGAGACTATCAGTTTATTTTTTCTTCCAGTTGGATTACCGTGTGTTTTTATACATGTACGTAACACCAACACCTGACCCTAGTTGTTGTTTTAACAATTTACTGACATGTTTTTTTTTAAGATATAAAACGGTAGCTGGAAATCACTTGAATATTTTTAAAACATATATCATCAACCTGAGAAGCTTAAAGTTTGGAACAACAACCCCCCCCCCCCCTTTACCACATACACACAAGAAAAAATGACTTATAAAAGATTTGATAAGATTTTTAGAAATAAGAATAAATTTCGTAGAGATCATTCTAATTTGTCTGTTATGGAAAAAAACACATCAAAGTATATCTTTATGAATTTTTTTTATATAAATATTAAAATTCGGATTTAGCTTGAAATATTACGTACAATGTGTACTTAAAATAATATGCTTTATCACCATAATAAAATAATTTGTTGAGATCCCGAAAAAAAAAATTACTCAAGTCCCGAATCGTCTTTACCCAAGTCCCGAACCGTCTTGTCGCTAGTCCCGAAACGTCGTATCTGTCAGGTCCCGAAACGTCGTGGTCCCGAAACATCTTGCACCCTAACCCTGGGGCCATAAGATTCACAATTTTGGAAGAGGCACTCTTGTTTATTATAACTATATACTAAGTTTATTTAATACTCAGGAGCAGAGAAGACGATTTTAAAAAGAATTAATACATTTTCACTATATGATCAATAGCGCCCTGCCCTTACACCAGAACACTTGACCCTGGGGCCATAAAATTCACAATTTTGGAAGAGGCACTCTTGATCAACATAACTATTAACTTACATAGTTTATTTAATACCCAGAAGTAGAGAAAAAGATTTTCAAAGAATTATTGCATTTTCACTATATGATCAAGAAAGCTCCGCCCTAACACCAACACACCTGACCCTGGGGCTATGAAATTCAAAATTTTGGAAGAGGCGTTCTTGATCAACATAACTATTAACTTACATAGTTTATTTAATACCCAGAAGCAGAGAAGGAGATTTTCAAAGAATTTGTGCATTTTCACTATATGATCAGTAGAGTCCTGCCCTAACACCAGAATCCCTAATCCTTGGGTCATAAAATTCACAATTTTGGAAGAGGCACTCTTGCTAATTAATACTATGTGCTTGGTTAGTTTATTAAATACCCAGGAGCAGAGAAGACGATTTTCAAAGAATTAATGCATTTTCACCTTATAATCAATAGGGTCCCACTCTAACACCAGAACCCCTGACCCTGGGGTCACAAAAGTAACATTTTTGGAAGAGGCACGCTTACTCATCATAACTATGTACTTAGTTAGTTTATGGATACCCAGATGTAGAGAAGAAGATTTTCGAGGAATAAATGCATTTTCACTAAATAACCAATACAGCCCCGCCCTAACACCAGAACCCCTGACCCTGGGGTCATAAAATTCACACTTTTGGAAGAGGCACTCTTGCTCATCATAACTATGTGCTTGGTTTTTTAATACCAAGGAGCAAAGAAGAAGATTTTCAAAAATCATGCATTTTCACTATATGATCTATATAGCCCCGCCCTAGCACTAGAACCCTTGACCCTGGGGCCATGAATTTCCTTATATTGGTAGAAATCTATGCCATTACATTCATGCCAACAGTTTGTCTATTGATGTCCAAGAATGAAGAAATTTTTAAAATAA
>NW_026920759.1:0-17733 GCF_032062105.1 Saccostrea cuccullata
GATCTGTTTTTAGTGTCCATCGTTACTAAGGCGATTTAGAAGGAGTGGTCGCGTTACTAGAAACGTACGTATAGGCCATGTATAATCATTTAACCAAGGGCCCATAGGAAACCATTTCAGAGGAGGGGGGGGGATCAACAACTAAAATATCGACAACTGAAATAATGGGGGGGGGCACCCCTCTGTTCCTCTTTACTTTTCTTTTAAGTGATCAACCTCGACATAGGACTTACCATTTTTATGAATTGAAAATAAAAAGTTGTTCATGTTTAGAATCTATATTATAATCACAGGCACCTGACGTTACTTAATTTTCTTTTCATAAAAAAATACATTACATATTATTAGCTTGGGCATATTATTTTATTTAAAGAAATATGTAAGGTCGGGTGACTGTCATTATACCTGTAATATAGTCTCTATCTCTCTCTGTGTGTCTCTCATAAACAGAGATTACTTTAAGTTGTGTGCTGGGACTGCAAAGGGTCAATCACTCATAGGTATACAAGCATATGACCTATGTGTACGCAGGAAGAGAGTGGCTTTTGTTGGTGTGCCTCTCAACGTCCCCTCTCACCAACTCTACCAAACGATAGAGGAAATGACGAGGAAGGCGATATCTCTCGATAACTTCCTCATCGTTCAAAACATCAAGGGGATTTGTCCTGTCTAGGCAGTTTTTTTCACATTTACAGGTACGTTTTCGTCTGCTAGTAATATAAGCGACGCCATATTGTTTGTGCTTACGAGCACGCGAGGTTGTCTACGAGAGCATGGGACCACTCGTAGAGTTAAGATCATCTTTAATCGTAACTCGCAAATCGTAACTCTTAGTGAAACGCACTTACGTGCTACGTTCAATTTTACGTCTACATTTACGAGCTACGACCTGTTTGTGAAAAAGGTTATTGTCCATCATTTTTGAAATCCCTTTTCTTTCAGTTCATGATTTAGATTGTCATATATGATTCCATGGCTTTTGCTGACTGCCCAGTTGTTACGACAGTTATGGTCTTTATTATTTTCACCATGTTCACACGATATTCATTTTTTAAACCGCACAGAAAAGGGCGTTATCTTGCCAGTTTTATGTCAAATCATGCTTGCATGTCCTGTGATTGTATGGCTTTATATATGATGCTACACTAATAGCATACATGTATGTCTTTATGCCACGATTTTTAGTTTTAAACTTAAAGCAAATTTGACAGTATAAATATCAAAAGTAATGCATTTACCAGGAAACTAGCATGATTTTTTCCACTGCCATCCAGCATCAAGAGAAGCTGTGAAATTTTCTTGATCCTCACATCTATTGTCAAAGACCTTTTATTAAAACCATGCTGATAAATTTTAGTATTCATTCCAAAAATAACTAGTGCTAATTGTAACGGGGACCGTTACAGATGTTCCCAAACGCTCCCCAACTCCCTTTTGGTGCCATATTCCCTGTAAGCTTCATTAAATAAGACAAACTCGATGCATTTGAGACTTTAACAACGTTTACCCAGAAGTGTACAAAGTTCATTCAAATTTTAGCATTGCACGCCTGCGCATGTGAATGCATGTGCGTAATGACCATATCATCTTGTATACACAATCTATATATTTAAATATACTAAATATTAAAGTATTTAATCCAAAAGTATTAAAAAGATAGGCTCATTCAAGTGTTTTTCTCGTATTTTGCTCATTTCACATGCACGCACGTGCATACATGAGCATGGTAACTATATCTTCTTGTAGATGTCCGTTACATCTATCTATGTTTCTAAATCTCACCCCGTTTGGTTGAAAACGAAGGGAGTTATAGCTGTTAAAGTTTCAGCCAATCAGATTGCAGCGCACGTACATGCACGTGTGTGCATGTGCATGGTGACCATACTTTCTTGTAGTAGTCCAGTATATCTATCTCTGTTCCAAATCCCATCCTGTTTGGTTGAAAATCAAGGGAGTTATAGCTATTTAAAGTTTAAGCCAATCAGATTGCAGCGCACGTGCATGCACGTGTTTTCATGATAATTGCTATATGTCATGTTGTAGGATATATTAATTCATGACTATTTTCAAAATTTCAAAGGATTTCGTCAAAAAAGAAGAAAGATATTGAGACTTTATTTTCAGCCAGTCAGAACGAAGTGCACGGCGTGCATGCGCGTGAAAGACTAGATTTTTTCGACCATGTCATATTGTCTATGCTTCTAATATATCCTTATATTATAAGTTTCAAAGCATTTCATCAAAAATTTTAAAAGTTTCGCCTATATCAATTAAATCGGTCATTTCACATGTTGCACGTGCACGCTCTTGCAAGCACGTGCGCGCAAAATGACTTTCGTTCCGCAAATCTACATAACATGTCTACTGACCCTAAAAACATTTCACCTTAGTCAGTTGTGTAGTTTAGGAGATCATTCCCGGACAAAAAAGTACCCAGGAAGAAGAAGAAAAATAATAATAACTAGTAGACTTATTGTTCACAGAACAATAAGAGGTCTTTCCACCTTCTTTGAATTTGTTTTATATCTGACTCCTTATAATTCCATGAAAAAAGAAACCAAAACTCTCTTAAACCATAGAAAAAAATAAAAATATTTAAAAAAAAAAAAAAGAAAGAACGACCTTGACCTTTGACCTTAAAAATATTCAAGGTCAAAGGTCAGGGGTCACAGTGCAATTGACCCCATGCTTCTTATGACATAGTTTTCAAGTTATAAGGTTTAATAGTAAGTACAAAGAAGTTAAAGGGCAATAACTTATATAAGGGGTCATCAGATGCTTTTGCACTTTTACATTGAAGTTAGGCCTAAAGACCCTGAGGACATTAGTGAAGGTTTGGTGTCTCTACGGTCTACGGTTTCGGAGGAGTAGCGATAACAATGTTTTTCGCACAAGGGGCAATAACTTTTAAAGGGGTTAATGTTAGGGGACAAGTAGGAAATCTTTGAAACATTTTGAAGAGCACATATTAATGATGCATAGACATAAAGTATATGTTAAAAGACAAAAGAAATATAAAAAGAGCTAAATTTTCAAATTTTGGAATGACCTTGACCTTTGACCTTTACATGAATTTGAAGGTCAAAGGTCAATGAATGTTATGCAGTTGGTCTCATGTCTCTACGTTTTTGTCGTTTTGAAAATTTTTAATTATTTGTAATATTCAAAAAGTTTCAGGGGCAATAACTCATTGTAGGGGTCACCGTATACTTTCGCAATGAAGAGATGGAAGAGTCCCCATAATTAGGCAAAGCCATTGGTGAAGGTTTCATACCTTTACGGTTTACGGTTTCAGAGGAGTAGCGATAACAAGGGTTTTTAGCACAAGGGGCAACAACTTTTAAAAGGGTCAATCTTTGGGGCCAAGATTTATATCTTCTAAAGAGTTTCAAAAGTACATATTAAAGACTTAAGATAGATCGTATATGTTTAAGGACACAAGAGCTATTAAGAGAAATTTATTTCTCATATTTGGAATGACCTTGACCTTTGACCTTGAAATGAATTTGAAGGCAAAAGGTCATTGAATGTTATGCAGTTGGTTTCATGTCTCTACGACTTTTCGTTTTGAAAATTTTTAATTTTTTGTAAACTTTATAAACTTTCAGGGGCAGTTACTCATTGAAGGGGTCAAAGAAAACTTTCACAATGAATAGATTGAAAAGTCTCCTACATTAGTTGAAGACAATGGTGAAGGTTTTATATCTCTACGGTTTACGGTTTCTGAGGAGTAGCGATAACAAGCTTAACGGTTAAAGGGCCAATAACTGCGTAAGGGGTCTAAGTTAAAATATGGGGGGTCATTTTTCGGAATAACTTTAAATATCCAGTATCATGAACTATAAAGTTTTTCGATAAGTCTTACGGTGTCAAAACATAAGGTGAGAAATAGAACTAGGAGACTTATTGTTCATAGAACAATAAGAGGTCTTTCCACCTTTTTAAATTTCTTCTAGTTTTATATTTTACACTCTAAATTTAATTTTAAGGGAAATGGCTTGAAAAAAAAAATGAAAATGTAAAAAAAAATTTTTTTTTGAAAGGACCTTGACCTTTGACCTTGAAAAAAATTTCAAGGTCAAAGGTCAAGGGACACATTGCAATTAAACCCATGCTTCTACCATTTATAGTTTTCAAGATAAAAGGTTTAATAGTAAGTATAAAGAAGTTAAAGGGCAATAACTCATATAAGGGGTCATTAGATCCTTTAGTACTTATACAATGAAGGTGTGCCTAAAGACCCTTAAGACATAAGTGAAGGTTTCATGCCTCTACGGTCTACAGTTTTGAAGTAGTAGTGATAACAATGTTTTTCGCATAAGGGGCAATAACTTTTGATAGAGTCTATCTTGGGGAACAAGAATGAAATCTTTGAAATAGTTTTAAGTGTACATATTAATGATGCAAAGACTGATTGCATATGTTAAAAGACAAAGGATATATAAAAAGAGCTTAATTTCTCATTTTTGCAATGACCTTGACCTTTGACCTTGACAAAATATTCAAGGTCAAAGGTCATGAGTCTCAATGCAGTTGGCCTCATCTCTTTACCATTTATAGTTTTCAAGATACAAGGTTTAATAGTAAGTATAAAGAAGTTAAAGGGCAATAACTCATACAAGGGGTCATCAGATTCTTTTGCACCTATACAGTGAAGTTAGGTCTAAAGACCCTTAAGACATTAGTGAAGGTTTGGTGTCTCTACGGTCTAAAGTTTTGGAGGAGTAGCGATAACAAGGTTTTTCGCACAAGGGGCAATAACTTTTAAATGGGTTCATGTTAGGGGACAAGAATAAAATCTTTGAAACTGTTTTAAAAGTACATATTAATGATGCATAGACATTAAGTATATGTTAAAAGACAGAAGAGATATAAAAAGAGCAAAATTTCTCAGCTTTGGAATGACCTTGACCTTTGACCTTTCCATAAATCTCAAGACCAAAGGTCAATAAATCTTATGCATTTGGTCCCATGTCTCTACGTCTTCTTGTTTTGAAAATTTTTAATTATTTGTAAAATTCTAAAATTTCCAGGGGCAATAACTTATTGAAGGGGTCAATGAATACTTTCGCAATGAATCAATGAAGTGTCTACTAAATTAGTCGAAGACATTAGTGAAGGTTTCATTTCTCTACGGTTTATGGTTTCGTCGGAGTAGCGATAACAAGCTTTTTTGCGAAAGGGGTAATAACTCCGAAAGGGGTCGTAGTTTATATACGCAGGGTCAACTGCGAAAATCTTTTATGGAGTACATTCTTATGAATTGAAAATCTTTACGATAAATCTTGAAACTCAAAATCACACGGCGGAAAAATAATAAAAAATAATAAGAAAAAGGAAAAAAAGAAACAGAAGGAAATCAATAGGTCTTTCCACAGAAAGGTGGAAAGACCTAATAATAAAAAACATAAGCATTTCAATAGGTCTTTCCACAGAAAGGTGGAAAGACCTAATAATAAGAAACAGAGTAAAAACAATATGTTCCCCAACTTCGTTTGGGGAACATAATAAAGCATAAAAATGAACAGACAGTAAAAATTCATGGTGGTATACCTCTCTTTTTCATCTGTGATTAATACATCACAATTCCTATCTGCAACTGGCTCAAATATACGGCCTGGTTTTCTTTTTCTTCTTTTTTAAGTTGTTGGAGATATACAGTGTAAATGGGAGGTTCAGCGCAGCAAACAGATTATTTATGAAGGTTTCCCCAAGAAGCGGTTTATAAAAAAAGCGTAAACAGTCCCAATTTATTTCATATCGTATAACATAAGTTGAATCAAGCTTCATTCCCCACAATTTAATTTCTTTGTAGACAATGAGACAATTTTTCCATTTGTTCCTTCGGCTTCAAATATTTTAAAAGTTAACGTCCAGCGGAGTAATACGTTTTTGACGTAACTCATTGTGGCGTGGACAAGATATGTTATACAAAATGGAAAAAAACCACTTACTCAATCAAATGACGTGTTGCAACTGAAACTAAATTATATCGTTTTAATTAATATGTTCATCAATTTGTTTAATACACTCATTTATACCTTTATCACGGAAAATCACGGAAAGGCAAATAAAATCTGCTGATACTATTCAAAAAGTGACAGGTATATTAATCAACGTCGTATCTTTCCTGTTAAGTGCATATACTGTATACCAGGTTATTTTCGCCCCGTGTTATTTTCGCCCTTTCATACTTGCAAACAATTTAGCCCTGTTTTAATTTCGCCCAGTCGTAGTTTTGTTTAAGAAATTATATTGTATTCTTTGAATTCGCCCAAATGAGGATAGGGCGAAAGGGGCGAAAATTTCTCTGTATACAGTATATTGAATAAACAAACACATATTTACTCGTTACATATATGAATGATCCTGTTGCAAAATATTAACGACTTGTTTAAATTACTTCGGCGGGACCTTCTTCTCGATCCCCACATCCCCATATTCATTGTTTACATTGTTGTTCTCATTTTAGCACTTATTTTCTGAAGGAGATTGGGTGCTTCAAAGCGCTTACAAGATCTTTATGATTTTCTTACCTTCTTAGCAATAGAGAGCTTCGAAGCGGTTCCTTGTGAAATCGACAATATAGAAATCGATGCTAAATCGGAAGTTATAAGATATTCTTTCTCCACATACGTTAGTCAATAGATAGATTTTTTTCTTGCTAATCGATAACTGATCTTTGATTTATCCTATAGTACTGATCCCTCACCTCAGAATTAAATGGTCGAATGGCCGGTGTTGTTTTGTCTTTTTTTTAATTACAAGGTATTACCGGTACTGTTAGCATTGACGTTAATGGAAACAGAAGTTCCGATTTTTCTCTTCTAGACTTGGACCCGGTGTCAGGAAATTTTGAGGCAAGTATATCAAGCCTAATATGAAGTATTTGAAACTCCAATTTATGAAGAAGTTAAAAGATATCTTAACCAATAATTGTACTGTTGTTTTAGAAAAGTATTGATGTAATATATTTAGCATTCTGTTTGAATATGAGTCCGTATGTAATACCATCCCTTTCTTTTTAGAAAACCCAGTGGGATCCGGGTTAGAATAGGTCCTCAGTACCCCCTTGCTTGTCGTAAAAGGCGACAAATTGTGGCGGTCCTTCGGATGAGACCGTATAAAGCGAGCCCCCGTGTCACAGCAGGTGTGGCACGATAAAGATCCCTCCCTGCTCAAAGGCCTAAGTGCCGAGCATAGGCCTAAATTTGCAGCCCTTCACCGGCAATGGTGACGTCTCCATATCAGTGAAATATTCAGGAGAGGGACGTTAAACAGTATAAATCAATCTTTTTAGAAAAGAATAGACCCTTTAATGATTAATTAACAAAGTCTAGGCAGACAATCAAATATTTCCATTATTTAAAACAATTGACGTCAGTTAATTATTTTTTCTTCATGTTTTTTTTTTTAAATGTGTCTTTCTTGTATTTTTTTTTCAATTAAGCGCAAGAGAGATATTTTTTTAACAGGTGGTGGCTTATTTCTTTGGCAACGTTAACAAATACGTGCCAATTCCATCCAAGAAGATTCATTGGGCTGGAAACATAAATTCGCCGCCACCGGATACTCCTAAGTGTGGTTTTGACAAAGCTAAATGTCCATATAAAAGTAAGACTTTTCGCACATTATGTTATGCCATGATCTAGTATGAAATATGCATTGGCAAAGAGAGATAAATGTTCCCATAAACTCAATGCTGTTAGGAGTCCCTTGGGATTTATAAGCTTTCCTTCAGAAGAAAATCCAAAGCATCATCTTTATCTGTCACATTGAGATTAATTACCACCTCTCTGCAAATGAAGTTTGTTTTGAAGTTAAGTCAATTAGGAATGCTATGAACACTCTGAAATGTGGGTTTAAATATAAATGTTTGTACTTAATTTTGTTAAAATACCCTACACAATAAGGTTTGATTTTATTGAATTGTAAAAACAAGAAATAGATTAAAGAAGACATATTTCTGATTCTTACTTTTTTTTCCTTTATGTAAATTCAGGAATATTATTAATTTTTAAGGTCGTTCACGTTGGATAAAACCCCAATTCTATCATTGATACTGAAAAAGTTCTTATTGTAACTTAAAAAGAAAATGATGAAAGAGGTAAAATTAATCCCTTGGGATTAATTATCAGCCTGCTGCTGAAAATTTAGTAGGCTTTTCTTTATCTGTCACTTTAAAATGAATGAAAATCTTTGTCTGCTGATTGTTTTGAAGTTAAGGTCAAGCCTTCATGATATTAGCATTCAATGAAGGCTGGCATTTTATATATAATACATTCCATGTTAAGTTGTTCTTAACTGCCTAAGTAAATACAAGGATCTTATTTACAGGTTTTTGGATATTCAGGATTTATCTTGAAATTTTAAGAATACAGTTGCTGTTGCTTATTCATCGTATATTTTTTAATCATTCCGTAAGCTGCATCCTTAATAATTCAACCCAATGGCGGGGCCCTTGCTAACTGGTCTGTTTTCTCTTAGAACACAAACATTCTGTTAACTTAATTCCATGCACTTTGAAACTCCTGATAAATCATCTAAATTTTCATAAGGCATAATTTGTGAGTTTACAGTTAATATCTATTTGCAAATATCGAAGTGATGTTCCACTTGGAGTGGAGAATTTGCACTTTTAAAAATGGCACCGGTTTTGATAATATTCTGTCACGTGAAATATCAAAATCATTAAAAAACGAGTTAGGCAGGATCAAGTCCAAAAGATTGAAATTCATTGCTTCTGACTCTGACCAACCTCACCAAGATATAAAGATTCATATGTAATTTCCCTCCTTTTTTCATCCATACTTTAATCACCTGCACTGGTCATAGATCTAAGGAGAGTTACATTATGAAGTAACCCTACGAAACTCCTATAGAATTGGTCCAACTTTCGAAAAGGGGAAGGCGCTTTGCTGCTGTCTATATCTGTTTGTCATCAATCCACCAACAGTTTCCGTTCATTTTATAAGCAGAGGTTGCATATAGCAATATGAAATATGGTATAAATATTAATCATGAGAATATCTATATCAGGTAATGTTTCGAATGTACGATGGATCAAATTTTGACAGAATATACATATATTGCAATGATATTTGGTATACAGATTTATTTTTTTAACAAATATCTAGGACACGTTCTGCTCTAGGTACAATAAAGCAATTTTTGACAGAGTTATGTCTCTTGGCCTTGGAAAATTCCTTTTATTTGTATTTTGTAATATTTGTAGTTTACATTCATTGTGGGGGGATAATTGCTTCATAAACATATCGTTGATTCCGGTGTTACTGTGGTGATTATGAATGTATTTCATTTTTATAAAAATATATTTTTATTTATTATTATATTAGAATTTGATACACAAGTTGCTTATATAAAAATGCATTTAACTTTCTAACAAGTACACACCAGTATACAGTCTCGCCTGAGAATTTTTATTTTTCCCACGAGACAGTAGTAGCATATTTTTGGTCCCCTAATAAGTGAACTTCGCATTGAAAATCACTAAAATCAATGTAAACAATTTCACGCGAAGGCGTTGTTGTAAAATTGTATTTGGGATAGAAGCTTATCATGGCCTAGTCATGTAAAGCATGTCTCTTCTCTTTTAACAAAATTTGGAGTTTATTGGAGTGTGACCAGTCGGCAGGGGATGCTCTTTCCTCCATTGCACCTGATCCCATCTCTGATATTTTGGAGGTCCGTGTTTGCTCTGCTCCTATTTCGTGTTGTTTTATGGACATTGATATTGAATACTGTTCATTATCTCTTTATCCTTCATACATAAAATTATGCCTATATATGCAGTTTTATTCTTCAGCTAATGTCACAGGAACTTCAGATACTTCAAAGTCGTCTGCAAATGGCTCTAGAACTCTTGTCCGGTGTATCCTGGTCATGGTTATAAGAACATATTTTGGACTTTAAACAGACAAACGAGGTCACAGAATCTAAAGAAAAAACGGTGCCTTAGAATGTACCTGGAAAAAAATTGATATTCGAGCATTGTTAATTCTCATTTTTTATCTTATTTTTTCAGACTAAAAGATCGACAATGAAGAGCTCTGAATATTCTGATATCTATTTTAGAAAATGTATTTATATGGATTTAAAATTTGTGTATATTATTAAATGAATCCCTTTTTATTTCATTTTTATTAGCTCTTCTGAGCCAAAGGCTCAAAGAGCTAATGCTATGGCCATTTGTGCAGAGCATGTGCGTCGTGCGGTGTGCGTTAACTTTTTAGAATATGGGCCATAACTCAAGAACCCCTTGGCCAATCAGTGTCAAATTTGTCACAGGGTATCCTTGGCCCAAGGGCTACCATTTATACTAAAATAAGGGTTGGGACCCTAAAACAAGGGGAGATAATCAGGAAAACAAAACCAAAAGTACTGGTTGCAAAAAAATCTTCTCCAGAACCACGAGGCAGATTTTCACCAAACTTACATACAATGATCCGGATATGTTGAAGATTAAAAATTGTTCAAGGCCTGACCCTGGGGCAAAGGGCGTGGTCTCAAGGTCACTTCAAAGTTGACCTAAATTTACAATTAATGAAAATGTCTATATTTTGCTTACTATAAGGACTAGGATCATCAAATATTGTAAGTAGATGTATCTTAGGACTTCACATCATGTTAACTCAAAAGTAGGTCACAGTGACCTACTTTTTTAATTTTGCGGGCATTTGTTTTCAAATTGATTTGAAGGCATATTTTGGACCCTTTAAGGCCTATGATCATCAAACTTTGTCAGTTAATGCATCTTGGGTCCTTGAACAAAGTCAACTTAAAAGTAGGTCACCGTGACCTACTTTTTGAACTTCATGACTTATCCTTTTTAAAACATTTCATCCCATTATTTCAGACACTGAGAGGGTTAGAATCATCAAATCTTGTTAGTTGCTGCATCTTGGGACCTTAAAACATATTTTAGTAAAAGAAGGTCACTGAGACCTACTTTTAGAATTTTACAGGCATTTGTTTTCAAATTGTTTAAAAGGCATATTTTGATTACCTTCAGACCAATGATCATCAAACTTGGTCAGCTGATGCATCTTGGGACTCTGAAAATGTCGACCAAAATGTAGGTCACTTTGACCTACTTTCGACATTTTATGGCTATATTTCAGTATCTTAGTTATTTATTGGGTTAGAATCATCAAACTTTGTGAGTTGATGCATCTTAGGTTTTCGGAGAGTGACGACCAAAATGTAGATCACGGTGACCTACTTTCAATGTTTTATTGCTATATTTATGTATCTCCAGTACTTATCGGCTTAGAATCATCAAACTTTGTCAGTTGATGCCTCTTGGGTTTTCGGAGAATGTCGACCAAAAGGTAGGTCACAGTGACCTACTTTTGAATATCTCGTGTATTTATTGGCTTAGAATTATCAAACTTGGTCAGCAGATGCATCTTAGGCCTCTGATAAATGTCAACCAAAATGTAGGTCACGATGAACTACTTTTGACATTTAATAGCTATATTTAAGTAACTCCAGTACTTATCGGCTTAGAATCATCAAACTTTGTCAGTTGATGCATTTTGGGTTTCGGAGAATGTCGACCAAAAAGTAGGTCAGGATGACCTACTTTTGACATTTTATGGCTATATTTAAGTATCTGCAGTACTTATTGGCTTAGAATCATCAAACTTTGTTATTTTATGCCTCTTGGGTTTTCAGAGAATGTCGGCCAAAAAGTAGGTCATGGTGACCTACTTTTGAATATCTCAGGTATTTATTGGCTTAGAAATTATCAAACTTTGTCAGCAGATGCATCTTGGGCCTCTGATAAATTTCAACCAAAATGTAGGTCACCATGACCTACTTTTGACCTTTAATCGCTATATATAAGTATCTCCAGTACTTATCGGCTTAGTATCATCAAACTTTGTAAGTTGATGTATCTTGGGTTTTCGGAGAAAGTCAACCAAAAAGTAGGTCACGATGTCCTACTTTTGACATTTTATGGCTATATTCAAGTAACTCCGGTACTTACTGGCTTAGAATCATCAAACTTTGTTAGTTTATGCCTCTTGGGTTTTCAGAGAATATGGACCAAAAAGTAGGTCACGGTGATATACTTTTGAATATCTCAGGTATTTATTGGCTTAGAATCATCAAACTTTGTCAGTTGATGCATCTTGGGTTTTCCAAGAATGTAGACCAAAAAGTAGGTCAAGGTGACCTACTTTTGAATATCTCATAATACATATTGGCTTAGAATCTTCAATCTTAGCTTGTCTATTAATGCATCTTGAGTCCTCAGAAAACTTCATTCTTAAAGTAGGTCACCGTGACCTACTCATGTTTTTTTTATAGCTTTATTAAAATATCTTCAGTCCTAATTGGCTAAGAATCATCAAACTTTTTATCAGTTGATGCAACTTGGGTTTTAGGATACTTAGGGTTAGAGGCTTCAAATACAAGTGATAGGTTGTACAATTTATCAGAAGAGCGATTCAAGGCCCTTGGGCCTATTGTTAATCATGGGTAAGATACTGTCTTCCTATTTCACACAAAGTATTAAAAATAATGTGTGATACAATATAAATATATTTGTCAGTATATTTGAAAATAATTCTAAGGAATTTAATCAATCAAAAATCCTTAAAACAACACAACTGCTTTATGACAAACTATTCTGTATAATTTCATTTCTTTTTGTACTCCCCTTTCATAAAGTGGGAGGGGGGTATTAATTTCGGTCTGTCTGCCCGCCATAATTTATATTTTTCTGTAACACCTTCGTTTCTGCGAGATATCTAGCTTTTGAGATAGAATTTTACACTTTATATAGCCTAAGGAAGTTACCTATTTTTTTTTAGAGCCCAAAACGTAAAGATTATTAATTCTGTCATTTCCAAGTGATATACATGTATCGAGAAGCCTATGAGTTTTTTCACTGAAATTTTGTACTATAACTTCCTATGTGTTTAAAGATCCCAATTTCGGAGGTGAAATTGTTAAACTATCAGGTCAAAAATTCATTCATTCTGTTAGTATGTTGTTTAATTTTATACAATCATTTAATTTGACCCACCAATCTCTTCTGAAAGTGTTCACCCCCACCCCACCCCCAAATTCGCGCAAACTCGTCTTTTTTAGTTGGGAACACAAATTCTTTTAATAATCTTTTTAAATATGTTTTCTGTGCACTTGTCTTCATATAAGGTTCAGAAAGAGATCACAGGCATAAAAGTTTGATAAACACATTAATTTAACGAATCTCCATTTGCTTTTGTCATATGAAAACACTGCTCAATCACAGTAGGTATTATAAAAGAGAATCTGGTACATGTAAAGAATAGCATAGAAAGTTTCTCAGCTGAGCAATGTGAGCCTCTTGTTAACTCGTTTTAGAGCCGGTTCCATATAAATAACAGTTCAAATTTCAGTCGACCTTCAGATATAACTGACTGGCCTAGGTTTATTCTGTGTTTAAAGCAACGAACACAAATGCTTAATACATGATTTTACTGATACTCTTCTGATCGTCACCACTCGGAAGATTTTAATTCACAGTAACTTTCATTTAATGGCGAACTCTTGAGATAAGTGATATTTCAATGATCCCGTATCCTTATCCACTTCATGTTTAGTGTGGAGTTAAGTACTAGGTATATCTGTTTAACTGCGTACTTAAATCTTATTTTATATCAGTCTCTTTTATCTTACCTAAACCAACGTTTCTGAAATATTAGAAGTGAAGAGATTATCAACTTTATTTTAATACATATATACCTCGCAGCAGAGTAGTAATTTGGTATTTAAAAGTTATGTTTATAATACGAAATAGAAGGAAGTGTAGGTCAATGATTTAAAGTCAACCAAGAAGGTTGATATTTTTAAATATTTTAAGCAATCAAATTATTTTAGGGGATTTATTCAATTCTATAAAATTGTCTTAGCAATATAAATGATTGCAAAAAAAAACTTGACAGAAAATATTGAAATTATCAATTGTCTTATAAAATATTTGTTTTTTCTGTATTATTGACGGATTTCGCTGCTTACCAAATAAATGCAAAGAAAATAACGCGGATGATACCGTTGACATTAGGATCTCTCTCCTCCATCGCCTCTGATCTTTGTTTTCACGGGTCCGAGTCTGATCTTCCAACAATATGTTTTATGATGTTAAACTTTGATAACTGTTCCATACCCTAATATTTCACTTTTTTCTGTTATTTCGAACAGACCCCCCCCCCCGATTTTTCTTTTGTTGCAAGTTCACAACATTTCAAACCTTTTCCGAATAATTTAATAACAGTTAAAATAAATTTTGCCTACGAACAGTCTTGTCGGGTTTTTGTTCATTTTAATTTAATTATGTTTTAATGTTTTTTTTTTTGTCAGACAATCTTTAAAAAAATGTTTTGTTGCCCTCTTAACTTGGGGTAAAATAATTGCATCAGTAGGTTCATTTAGGTGGGAATATCCTTTTTTTCAAAAATGTTCATCATATTTTTTGACGGAAATAATTTTTAAAAAAAATCGTTTCCTGCAATGTAAAAAAAAAGAAAAAAAATGATTCGCGCCATTTTTAGTCAGTCGGTCGGAAGAGGGCAACACAACTTTTTTTGGTGGTTTGTTTGCTTTTCGCTGTACCCTCTCCCATCCCCTTCTTCGTAATTAACATTGATCGCTGGTGTACATATGGTAGCTTCTTAAAATGAATGAAAATATCTCACATTTTCATCTTAAGGGGTCCCGAGCCTCTGCTATAAATTTCAACAAGATTATTTATATTGATTTTCATAAACAGCAATAACATTAGAGCCACATGAAAAATATTTTAAAGTATGAAGCGCTACTTATTTTTTTTCCAGAAATGCTTTTTATGTCAGATCATGATATGAAGAAATTTCAACACAGAGAGCAGAAAGAGTAACGGTTTATTATCACAGCATAAAATTTAAAATATGAGGTGTATATGAAATTAATACTTAGTATCATACCATGTTTCCACTGCCAATTTAAAAGTAAAATGAAGCGTTACTGTTTTAATGCAACTTTTTTCACTTATTTATTAAAATTAAACAAAATTAAGAAATTATAGGTATAAAAATGTAATTACAATTTGATATAACTAATTTCTTAACCGATTTTGCAATTGATAGGTATGTTGACGTTTGCAGTGTGTTTTTGACGTTATGATAATCTGTAGCTACCTCTAAAGAAAGGGGTAATAAAAATATTATTTAAAAAAAGTAATAAACATACGCTCTTGAAATTTAAAACATAGAAATTGGAGAATATCTCCAATATTCTTATTATGTTTTCACGTGAATCCATTGTGTACGTCATATTTTGTAAACTATAAAATAGTAAAATTTGCTAATTTTTTTGTATTTTGAGATGCCCCTCTGGTAACAAGACTAGTATTTGTGTTTCTCACATATATTGTATAATATAGTAATACTCATCAAATATTATAGTTTGAACAAAATGTCTATTGTAGTATTTGTATAATTTGCTTTAAAGTGCTAAAAATTGGCATTTTCTCGTATAGTCCTATAGTAAATGTACCTGTATTTTTTCAAAAATACCTGGATGTTTTCAAACTCTGCATGTACACTGAAGTGAATGTAAATTATATATGGTACAAAAATGAAGAGTTTCGCTATTGTAGTTTTCACACAATAAAACTATAGTCGGCCCCCTTAAATGCATCTTACAAAACTTCATAAAGCGATGCTTCCTTAGTCAGAATATCACACTGTTGTATGTGGTTGTGAGAAAAGTACATCTGTATCACATCTGTGTTACCTTTTTCTAATTATTTGTCCATTAAAAAAATACTAATCAAAATTCTGTTTTATGTACTTGTAACTATAAACCATTTTTAAAATGGTCCCTAAGAAGTTAAAATTCATTCAATTAATAAGGCTTTTGAACTTGGTTTTAAATGTTTTATTGTTAAATATAATAAACAATTAGGAAGACTTAGGCAACAGAAATAGAAGGTAATGTTTCCATAATGTGATAGATTCAGCGAATTGAGTACTCAAAGGTTCAAATAGGAAACTCTGATCTATGAGTAGTTATATTTTGTAATTTGCAAGTTATCTCTCTTATTATAAGGTCAAGACCCCTTAGAGATATTTCATCGCGATTTTGATCGGGTTGCGTTGTTCAATGCAAATCTAACGATACATGATCAATTAAAAAACAAAAATACGTTGAAGGCTGAAGATAATGACTTGTAAACTGGTGATTGATTAATTGTTTTTTACGTCCTGTTCGAGACCACTGGCGATTGAACCTTTTGTGCCAGCATGTACTGGGATATACGCAGTAAGATTCATTTCGTCATAATTCCTCTCCTCAAGTGGATTCCACATAGGGACATCAAGACTTTCGGTGTATACATATTGATCAACTCCTAAGTATGCAACTCTAAAACGATGTTTAAAAGTCAATGACCACCAAATGAATTGGTAATGCAGATGCACAAAATTGCAACGGCACATTTTAGCGTCTCAACACACACAAAAACAAATATTTTAGACTACCTTTAATACATGCGAGAAAAGAAAGCATAAAGAACATTAATAAAAGTCAAATGAAATAAGGTAACTTTGGAAAGTTCTTATCATTTGTCTTTTTCTGTGTTAAGACATCGAAAATACAAATTAGTTAACTGTAAAAATAGAGAAAAAATACATTCGTGGCAAGTACTGTAAATAGAGTTGTGAAGGAACCTGCCTTTATGACAGATTATAGATAAAAAACCATCTATTTGTTAAAATAAAATACATGTACCAATTCGCAAAAGACTCGCATTTTCCTCTTTTTACCTAATTTTTCCTCATTAATTTACACAGATCTTAAAATCAAAACTCCAGAACCATGGTAAAGAAGCCAAGGAAAGATGTTGCATAGCCACCTAAAAATAAAATAAAAAGCCGTTCAGCTGAATTAAAACTACAACGATGTACGTAAACATATATCTAGAGAACATATCTTACATCTTGGACATTTTTATTTCATTCATATTTAGCCTTTGTCTATAATAAATGTTTATCACACTGGTATATCAGGAATTAATTTAAACAATTGAACGTTTTCCTAACAAAATACGGGATTTAATGTCGCAGCTTTTTGTAGAAAAGAAATACATAACCCACTTACGTGTATAATGTATTTATGCCCCAGTAATCGGAGATTCGGTGTATATAATTTTTGTCGTGTCCGTCCGTCAGTCTGTCTGTGTGTTCGTCTTCAAAAACTCTAACACTGCCAATAAACTTTGACTTCGTGAAGCTATGACTTTCATATTTCACATGCTTATCCCTTGTCACGAGACCATTCTTTTGGTGTAACATATTTTGTTTGCATTTAAGAAAATGTTTTATCTCCGCTATGTTGCCATGGGGGGGGGGGGGGATCAGTGTTTCACAAACATCTTGTCTTTTTTTCTGCAAAAGCTGCGATGTTAATTCCGTACTAACAACCAAAGTAAAACATTTTGTTTATATTTACATCTCTATGAAAATAAACATTCAAAGTAAAATTAAATTTTTAATATTGTATTATACACGTATATGTCATTGTATGCATAACTGATGGAACAGCCATGTTTCAGGAAATCTTTGTACGTGGCTGGCTTTGTATTCTTTGTGGACTGAATAACGATAATTGTCTTCATAAGAAATAACGGAACCTAGAGATACTGTGAGAAATGAGCTCACTAAATGACACCCCCGCCTCCCA
>NW_026920760.1:0-17722 GCF_032062105.1 Saccostrea cuccullata
GGGGGCTACCGGTAATTGAGTAAGGAGGAGAAAGGTAGGCGATTATAATCAGTGGGAGGAGAGTGTTAGTGATAAATTACATCTAGACTAAGATAAATGGATCGAGGGGAGTCAAGTGGAGTAAGAGGAGTCAATAGAGTATATAAACGGGATAATTAAATTAGTGAGATTTTGATGTGGGATTCTGATATAGAAGTAGCGATAGAATTAGATATAGAAGTGATTTTATAGTGCCTTTCATTCATTAATATTTTTGATTTATTTGGTTTTAATTTCTTTTGATTATATCCTATTTTACTTTGGATTTAATAAACATTTGTAACCAGTTATTGAGTTTTATTACGAGGAATAACCTATGATTTTATACCCAAGGATTATTATATTGCCATTGGATTTTTTACAATAGAAGGAAATAACTTAGACAGCTCGGAAACGCTACAGGAAGTTCTTCATGAACTCTTCACCAGGCTGAGTAACGCCAACTTGACAGCAAAACCTTCAAAGTGTGCAATAAGGTGCTTAAGCCAAATCGAAGGTGAGAACAAGTTAGTACATGTTTCACACCTCGAACAAAGGATTTCTGCGTGTACCAAATCACTTGGTACACCCCAAGCCCAAGCTTCATGGTTGGATGACTCTGCCATTGTGCGCATAATTATTTAGCAAATCATTACCAATGATAGGTCACAATTATGGACACAGGACAAGGTCACCAGAAAATGAATGATAGATTCTGAAGTGCTACAACGTAAAAAAAAAAACTAAACATAAAACATAAATTTGTACAGGATGAAAGATCCCTTTCTCTTCCCCTTTTCTTCCTGAATTATTCAACATTAGCCAAAATAAAACATGAAAAAAGAAATGATTTTTAAAAATCAAAAGTAAAAGAGAAAATTAAGAAATGTCTAGTAATTGATTGAATATATAGGATTTACCATTGACATTAATTGGTACTTTAATCAGAATTATCGCATTGAGAAGAGAGAGCAGTAAAATTTTACTTACTATTTAATTTATTCTTTTATTCCAAATTAACAGATATGGACTGATTGGGAAACAGCAAAAGGTTTAAATATGATTGTTTCAAGAAGTTCAAATTCATTGAAACCGTCCTGTATTGCTCAAGTAGTTCACATGTATATCCAAGTTGAACTGTAAACCTTTTTTTTTTGCTTTTCACTTCTGTGGAATTCTTTGCTTTCCGGAGAAATTTATCAATTTTACCACCAAACACAAATATGTAATAATCTCCAAAAAATAAAATGCTCCTGACTTAAATCTATCAAAATGACATGACTATCTTCATACAGAGATTTTTGAATCTATAGAAATGAACCTGTATTGTGTTTGAAAACTACTCACTGTAGACCATCACCTGCCAGGTAGATATTACCCCAAAGGTATAATTATCACATCTGGGCCTGTACAAAATGGCAAATGACGGGGTTAAACTATCATTATCTTGATTAAATAATAAGAAACACACAAACACGTTTAATTAAATTGACCGATACACAAAGGGCTTAATTTCTCGTGTGAAGCATGTTCTAAGTATGTTGTTAAACTTTCCCTCGCCATTCGATTTGGTTACTCGCTTCGCTCGGCACCAAATCTCATGGTACTCGGGAAAAGTTTACCAACATATACTTAGAACCAAACCCAGACAATGTAAGAGCAATTTAAGAGGCGCCAGCCCCAAGCACTGAATGTCAGTTAAGATCGTTTTGGGGACTCCTTAGTTTCTATAAATGTTTCACGAGTTAATTAATGTATGAGTTGACTTAAACGAGATGTATGCAGCTTATCATATCGTTCTTAATTTATTCAAATACTTAATTGAACTTCATTCACATACTGTTACGTGATGATTCCAATAAGAAAGGCAAATGTTCTATTTACAGTTTATTTACATATGTACACAATATTACACACAACACTAATGTTGTTCGACATCTAATACTCGACACATCAGTCCATCTACCTACACAGATCTGACACCCATCTGCATTAAACCCCAATGCAGAAGTAAACTCATAAAATCAAGGTTCCTATCCTAATTCATAAAGCACCGATAGTGACCAACCTTCAACAGGAATATAAACAATGTAACCCTATAATTCCATGAGAACATCATCAACTACAAGATTGGACGCCGACACACACACATCCTCTTACCCACTGGAATAACTGCACAACAATAAATGATCGGCATGCATAAATAAAGTTACCTGGACACAGATTTGAAGTCAAAATTCAGCACTGCAATGTCCAGGACGGCAGGACCACATTTGTCCTAAGCAATGAATAATTGATTGGAAGAAATATGATTATTTTTGGTTTTCTTTGAGCATTACTTCAATTTCACTCCTGGAGGTGATCACATGTATAGGGATGCATAGGTAATTGCACAAAGCAGTAATACGGAAATCTCCCAAATTACCTTCAAATGTGCCAGATGCTCTGAACTTGTCAATATTTGGTAAAGTATCATCATCTGTGAAGAGGTATCGCACTTCTGATGGCACCTCTTATGGTTTTCAATGATTTCTTCTACAGTACATTGCCTCATGTGAAACTAAGGTCATTAATATCGGAGACTGTATAACTCAAACAGTTGTCCTATGATGTGTGAGGTTGATCATAGAAAACATTTTGTAATGCATATGCCACTGAGGAAAATAAACAATTTCTATCCTCAGGGTTATATTAAAACTGCATTCTTAGCTTTTAATTTCGTGGTGTCTTGCAATGATAGCAAAAGCCTTTACAATATGTATTACAGAATATATGACGGAAACGTTTTAATACGCCCGTCTTAAGACGGGACGTATTATGTTATAGGCTTCGTGTCCGTCCGTCTGTCTGTTAGCTTTTTCGTTTCCGGCTCATAACTTTAATACTACTAGTCCTAGGATTATCAAACTTTGTCATCTGATGCCTCTTGGGTAGAAGGTGTGTCGCGCACAAAAAGTAGGTCGCCCTGACCTTTAATTAAGAAGTTATAGCCAAATATGGAAAAATCCTTTCCGGCCCATAACTAGAAAACCATAAGACCTACAATCATCAAACTTGGCCAGTTTATGCGTCTTAAGTAGAAGGTATGTCGCAACCTATTTCAAGGTCACTATGACCTTTAATTTAAGTGAATTTTTAAAAAAAAATGTGTCTTTTTACTATTCACTTACACATCCCAAATAATGAAAAAAGTATTGCACTGTTCTTATTAGAAAAGTGTTAAATTAAGAAAATACTTATTTTTTAAGCATATTCTTGACAGCAATCTAAAACAAATATAATGTATGTTAGAGAAATCCCATGTCTCCCATGAGTTTAATTATCAGGCACTGGTCAAGAAGAATTTGATAACAGAAAATTGCATGTCAAATTAGAGAGAAATTAATGGGTTTTGAGTGCAGCAGTTAACTGACAGAGCATTGGCGTTATCTATATCCCTTGAGAATTGGGCAAATGGGTAAATGGATAAGCCTGTTTGATTGAAAATAGCTTCTGTTGATTAGCTTTGAAATGAATTTGATGAAAAGTAATAAAAACTAATTTGATATTGCATAATAGACAAATCTGATATTATGTAATACATGTATTATTAATTCAAAAACTAATTTTATGGGGTGGGCTTGAATCAGCGTGACCATATGAATTATATACTAAAACCTGTTGTACATGAAATCTCAACCAAAAAAAAAATCTGAGAGTATTTTATATGTTTGTTTTTTTTTTAAATATAGAAGATAGCGCAGACCCATTTATCTCTTGATAGTAATGAGTAGACAAGCATCTAAAGATTAATTAATGAGTTCAATGTAGGAAGGCCAGCTGTTTCAGTCGCTCTGATTAGCAGCCCTTTGGGGATTAGACAGAAGAACTGCTGGTCAGTTTATAACATATGTCATTTGATGGCAGAATCAGAATCAGTTTATTCGCTAAAACCATACAGCATGGTACATGAGGAACATAAAGTATATACAATGTCTATAAAGTCGTCAGAGGTACATTAGTATAAATATACACACATACAAATAATTAATAAAAATATATATATACGTAAATAAATGTCTTACAACTGCATATAGAGAGGATGTACATATAGTACATGTAATAATAAAGTATATGCAAAAAGAAAATACCAGGAGGACAGCTAAGAAGGACAGTCTCAAATATTTTTGAAATAAATGTACAAAGTTTTTGTAAAGATTGTATATTTGAATTGGCCGTGAGTTCATAAAACTTGACAACATTTGGTCTGGTGCAGTAGTTTTTGTGTAAATTTTTTTTGTTATCTCTGAAAAAGTTTCTGATGACGACCGTCACAGGTCGAAACCGGTCAACAAAATAAATTTACTGCTGCATTCTCACGAAGTGTTGGTGATCTGTTTTTTACTATTAGTCTGAAAAAGCTGTACACTCTAAAATGGCCAGCTTTTTTTTCCAAATTAATTTGGTATAAAATAAGTTATAATTTCTAAGACTAATTTGATGATGGGTATTTGACAAGGTCTAACACAACCAGCACAGAAATCTATCAGTGATGTAATATTTATTATAATTGATGCCTACATCACAGGGGATGGATAAATATTTTAAGGATTGGAAAAATCATCAAAATCTCTGGTTTTCTTTTTTCCCTAAGGAAAATCCTAGACTTCAAATTTAAAACAGAATCTTTAGAAATGGCAACTTAATCTCCGGTTTTAGGGATCATGTTGGTTAATTCAAGATGATGTTGCTCTTTGACGGGCATTTGTGAACATCCTGGTTGAAAACCCAAATCTGTGCCAGGGGTTCTTTAAACGGCGATGGTTGCACAACATTTTGTTTGATTTTGGCGGCTTTGTTGATCTTTATTAAGAACTGATTCTTCTCTAGTTTGGATCATAGAGTCTTTGAAATCAAGAATGTTTTTATTTTCTTTGAAGTTCTTTACCAGATCTTCACTACCGGAAAAATGCACTTTTTCACCTTTTTGTATTACTGCAAAATATCGGACATTGTCATTGGCAAATGTTGTCATTTGCTCAAACACTTAAGTCCTCTACTGAGTCTTCCTCTCAACATATTTCTGTCTTATCTTAACGTCTGTGACTGTCCCTGTTCTCTTTTGGACAAATTTTCCACTTTCCTTGTCTGTTATCTTTTCTACAACAAAGGACAAGATAGGGTAAGAACAGTATTTGGCCCCCGATTTTGGGTGTCTTTCAGAATGATCCAACAGTTTATCCATGAAAACCTGTTTTCACCCCTGCCACAGAATGAGTACAGGTTTTAAGATTAAGAATACACAGAGGTCGCAGTGAGGTCAGGAAATAGGTCAATTTTCGAAATTTCTCATTTTTATGCAAATTTTCAGTAATTCTACAGCATATTTTCTTTCGGAAAACATAGAGCACACGCTTGCCTATCTACCAAATTTATATATTTTATACACTGATATCAGATGCAGTATATGTGTAAAAATCTCAGATAGGCAAGCGTGTGCTCTATGTTTTCCGAAGAGAAATGTACCCAAAATATGATGAAAATCCACCAGAATTGAGGAAATTTGGGAAAATGTCCTATTTCGGAACCCTCTAGTGGCTTCCTTGTAGCCTTTGAATCAAAATTAGTGCTTGTCTTAAAGTAAGCATCATTTTAACTTCTTAACTACAAACTATCACAGTTTTATCAGTGTTCTGATTTTTATATCAAAAATTCGGCTGTTACCCTATCTTGTCCTTTGAAAAGTAGTTGCTGCCAATTTAGCCTGTATTTATACATGTTCAACACACCCTTTTCTAAAATAATAAGCATTATATGAATTATTATCAGTTAACTGCTAGTGTTTTGTCATTTATCTAAGAAAAAGCATGTTAACTGGTTGAAAGGTTATGGTAAAAACAAATGATGAATCTACATGTATGATAAATATGTCAGACTTGCTAGCTGCAGTGATTGTCTCATCATCTTTAGATTGGTGTGGTTGTGGGACATGATCTAAATTTTTTATTTAAAAAAGCTTTACCTTCTCCTATTCAACCATTTATTTCTCGTAATAGTGTAGCTCGTAGGTGAAATATTAAAAAAATACAAAATGTTCATAGTCAAACTTGTGGTTTGTATACCTTATTTTTTTTACTTGTAGTTTGTAGACATTGCAATGTAGTTTATTTTCAACACTTCTTTGACAGTAATACATTACAGAATGATTTTTTTGTATACCAGACTGTTTGTTCTATAGTTCATTTTTAAAACAATAAAGAGTAATGACAGTAGGAAACATTCGTTTTTAATTCGTATATATACAACATTTATGACATGTGGACAGAATAAGTTAAATTAAAAATCAAAACTGTTCATCGATTCAAGTTAACACGGATCTTCTTTGCGCCACATTCCGTCTGGTCACATGAATTCTATTTCTCGGCGGTCGTAACTTTCAAAGCTAATAAGCTCCTCTCATGTCCTCGATCGAAGGTAATACGATCAGGCATAGTGAGTATCATAATATCCCGGAAGGACACGAGATCCTTTTCGTAGGATCCGTCTTCGATATCCTGTGCTTGCAAACAGAATGTTGTCATTTTTAGCTCACCTGAGCCGAAGGCTCAAGTGAGCTTTTCTGATCACATTTTGTCCGTCGTCCGTCCGTCTGTCTGTCCGTCCGTCCGTCCGTCTGTCCGTCTGTCCGTCTGTCTGTCCGTCTGTAAACTTTTCACATTTTCGACTTCTTCTCAAGAACCACTGGGCCAATTTTGACCAAACTTGGTACAAAGCATCCTTGGATGAAGGGGAATCTAAATTGTTAAAATGAAGGGACATATCCCCTCGCAAGGGGAGATAATCAAGAAAAGACAAAAATAGGGTTGGGTCATTAAAAAATCTTCTTCTCAAGAACCACTGGGCCAGTAAAGCTGAAACTTATGTGGAAGCATCCTGGGGTAGTGTAGATTCTAAATTGTTCAAATCATGACCCCCGGGGGTAGGGCGGGGCCACAATGGGGAATCAATGTTTTACATAGAAAATAAAGGAAAAATCTTTGAAAATCTTCTTCTCAAGAACCACTTGGCCAGTGAAGCTGAAACTTATGTGGAAGCATCTTAGCGTAGTGTACATTCTAAATTGTTCAAATCATGACCCCCGGGGGTAGGGCGGGGCCACAATGGGGAATCAAAGTTTTACATAGAAATATATAGAAAAATCTTTGAAAATCTTCTTCTCAAGAACCACTGGGCCAGAAAAGCTGAAACTTATGTGGAAGCATCTTAGCATAGTGTAGATTCTAAATTATTCAAATCATGACCCCCGGGGGTTGGGCGGGGCCACAATGGGAAATCAAAGTTTTACATAGAAATATATAGGAAAAATCTTTGAAAATCTTCTCAAGAACCACTGGGCCAGAAAAGCTGAAACTTATGTGGAAGCATCTTAGCATAGTGTAGATTCTAAATTGTTCAAATCATGACCCCCGGGGGTTGGGCGGGGCCACAATGGGAAATCAAAGTTTTACATAGAAATATAATGGAAAAATCTTTGAAAATCTTCTTCCCAAGAACCACTGGGCCAGAAAAGCTGAAACTTATGTGGAAGCATCTTAGCGTAGTGTAGATTCCAAATTGTTCAATCATGACCCCCCGGGGTTGGGCGGGGCCACAATGGGAAATCAAAGTTTTACATAGAAATATAATGGAAAAATCTTTGAAAATCTTCTTCTCAAGAACCACTGGGCCAGAAAAGCTGAAACTTATGTGGAAGCATCTTAGCATAGTGTAAATTCTAAATTATTCAAATCATGACCCCCTGGGGTTGGGCGGGGCCACAATGGGAAATCAAAGTTTTACATAGCAATATAAAGGAAAAATCTTTGAAAATCTTCTTCTCAAGAACCACTGGGCCAGAAAAGCTGAAACTTATGTGGAAGCATCCTGGGGTAGTGTAGATTCTAAATTGTTCAAATCATGACCCCCTGGGGGTAGGGCGTGGCCACAATGGGGAATCAATGTTTTACATAGAAATATATAGAAAAATCTTTGAAAATTTTTTCTCAAGAACCATTAGGCCACAAAAGCTGAAACTTATGTGGAAGCATCCTAGGGTAGTGTAGATTCTAAATTGTTCAAATCAAGACCCCCGGGAGTAGGGCGGGGCCACAATGGGGAATCAAAGTTTTACATAGAAATATATAGAAAAAAATCTTAGAAAATCTTCTTCTCAAGAACCACTGGGTCAGAAAAGCTGAAACTTATGTGGAAGCATTCTAAGGTAGTGTAGATTCTAAATTGTTCAAATCATGACCCCCGGGGGTAGGGCGGGGCCACAATTGGGAATCAAAGTTTTACATAGAAATATATAGGAAAATTCTTTGAAAATCTTCTTCTCAAGAACCACTGGGCCAGAAAAGCTGAAACTTATTTGGAAGCATCCTGGGGTAGTGTAGATTCTAAATTGTTCAAATCATGACCCCCAGGGGTAGGGCGGGGCCACAATGTGGAATCAATGTTTTACATAGAAATATATCTGAAAAAAAAATCTGAAAACCTAAGCTGAAGCTTATTTGGAAGCATACTGGGGTAGTGTAGATTTCAAATTGTTTAAATTATGATTAGTGGGGTAGGGTGGGGTCACAATATCTATTACAAGGGGGAAATCTGGTAAAGAACAGAATGGCCAAAGCTTCTCAGGTGAGCGATGTGGCCCATGGGCCTCTTGTTGTAACATCCGATTGCGCTTCCAAAGCCAAACGGACAAGGCAGTGTTTCTCATGAACGAATTTACTTCTGAGAACGTGATGTTTTTCACAGAATTCACAGCATTCTTTACTCATGCCGTTGGTAATGTAGTGATCGATTAGTTATTTTGACATATGCACCCTTTTTCATAAAATGATGAAAGCCTGAATCATCGATTATTTCAAGTTGGTATTTCTTTATGGAAAACATTCTGGTTCTTGTGCAAAGAGCGGTATGACTATTCTTATTTACATATCCGCTTTTAAACGATATGGAGGAGATCATAAACACACCTCCTGCGGTCAGATCCGCCCCTCCTTCATTCTAGTGACACACTTCTCTGACAGTGATACATTACAGAATGATTTTTATGTATACCAGACTGTTTTGTTTTTCTATATCCAATTTTTAAAACAATAGAGAATAATGACAGAAAAAAAAACATTCGTTTTAATACATTTATTCACATATTTATTTCGTATATACAACATAACAATTATTTACATATTAAATAAAACTTCCTTTTTTTTTTATTCATCACATATTTAAGAGTTCTTCTTTTAATTGTTCACTTTGTACAAGATTCTTCAGGAATACTGGACCGTGTAAAAGAGTGTCTTTCGTTAGTAAGCTAAATTGTCTTAAAATTTCGGAAGAATCCATCTTTAAAAAACATTCCTCTATGTATAAATCTCTTAACATATGCAAGCTGGACATACAACCCGTGTTCATGTGTTCTTCTTTGTTCGGGTGATTAATCAAACATCCACTGCAGTTTTTCTGTGCGCACTCGGCTACTTGATCTTTCAAATACTCTCGGATGAGTTTTTTCATTGCGGCCGTGGAAGTGTGGAGTGTTATCTCCATTTTTTCACACAGATAGTCCCGGATCCGCTTCCATTCCGCTGTGGTAATAGATGCTCCGGTATCGACGGGTAAAGGATTGGGTAAATGAAAGTTAAAATTTCGGATTTCCACAATGATGTACGGTGCTTGAAGGAAACATTTCACAGTCTTTTCTCACCTCTACCTTCACGTCTTCCCGTTTTCTCCCCCGTCTTCTGGGTGTTCAGTGCCGTTTTTATGAACAAGTATATGTTTAAGGAGTCGTGCAAATTCCTCCATCGAAAAGAGGACGCTTTTCTCCTTGTACAAGTTATTTTGCAGTTTCATTAGTCTTTCTTTCGTAGTTATTCCAAAGGTCCAACGTTTACTCGGTTTAATTACGTCTTCCATGATATAGTTGTTTACAAGAAACTGTGAAGAAGGACTGTGACCCTGTTATTATTTATAGAGAGAACGGAACGCTGTCCTGTATCTTCTTAATAAGTATGTCTATTCGTAACAACTTGTATCCGGTCTCTTGAAGACCTTTCTTGTAAATTCTGGTCTATTCTTAAGACAAATATATGGCATTTATATTTTCTTTAAGGACCAGCATATAGCTCGAGGTATACGTCTTACAGATAATTAATTGATATTATTATTTTATTGGTCCATATTTCACAAAAAGAAAGAATCATAAACAACAAAGCATTGCAAATCAATAGAAAAAAAAATAAGCAGGGTATATAAGTTCAAGACTGACAAGAGTTGACAAACCATAACATCATGCCCTGTTACAAATAGTTGATTTATATAATAGCTTTGTGAAATTGAATATTTACATTTATTATGTTCCCCAAACGAAGTTGGGGAACATATTGTTTTTACTCTGTTTCTTATTATTATGTTCCCCAAACGAAGTTGGGGAACATATTGTTTTTACTCTGTTTCTTATTATTATTATTTTTCTTCTTCTTCTTCTTCTTCTTCCTGGGTACTTTTTTGTCCGGGAGTGATCTTGTAAACTGTTCGTCCGATGTAGGTAAAACCTTTTTAGGGTCAGTAGACATGTTATGTAGATTTGCGGAATCAAGGTCATTTTGCGCGCACGTGCTTGCAAGAGCGTGCACGTGCAACACGTGAAATGACCAATATAATGGATATTGTAGTAACTTTTCTATTTTTTGATGAAATTTTTTGAAACTCATAATGTAAGGATACATTAGAAGTATAGACAAGATAGCATGGTCAAAATAGCAAGATCTCACGCGCATGCACGTGCGCTTCGCTCTGATTGGCTGAAACTAAAGTCTCAATATCTTTCTTGTTTCTTGTCATAATCCTTTGAAATTTTGAACATAGTCCTACATTATGAATATCTACAGTATGATATAAAAGAATTTTCATGAAAGCATGCGCATGTGCGCGTGCTGTAATCTGATTGGCTGAAACTTTAAATGGCTATATATCCTTTGTTTTTTGACGAAATTCTTTGAAATTTAAAATATAGTCATGCATTAGGATAACCTACAATATGGTATAGAAAAATATTCATGAAATCACACGTATCCACGTGTGCTGCAATCTGATTGGCTGAAACTTGATATGGCTATAACTCTCTTGTTTTTCAACCAAACCGGATGGGATTTAGAACAGAGATAGATGTAAAGGACTCCTACAAGAAGGTATGGTCATCATGCACGTGCACGCACGTGCGTGCATTTAGAAAGAGTATAATTAAAAATACACTTGAATGAGTGATTTTTATTTCTTTTGGACTGAATGCTTTAATATATAGTATATTAAAATATATAGATAGTGTAGACAAGATGATATGGTCATAACGCACATGCATTCACGTACATGCGCTTGGGTGCAATGCTAAAATATGAATATAATGGGTATCCTTTTGGGAAAACGTTGTTAAAGTCAAAAATGCACAGAGTTTGTCTTATTTAATGAAGATTACAGGGAATATGGCACCAAAAGGGAGTTGGGGAGCGTTTGGGGAACATCTGTAACGGTTCCCGTTACAATTAGCACTAGTCATTATTATGTTCCCCAAACGAAGTTGGGGAACATATTGTTTTTACTCTGTTTCTTATTATTATTATTTTTCTTCTCGGGAAAATTTTGTCCGCGAATGATCTTGTAAAGTACACATCCGATTAAGGGGAAACCTTTTTAGGGTAAGTAGGCATGTTATGTAGATTTGCGGAACGAAGGTCATTTTGCGCGCACGTGCTTGCAAGAGCGCGCACGTGCAACACGTGAAATGACCAATATACTTGAAATTGCCGTAACTTTTACATTTTTTGATGTAATGCTTTGATATTTAGAATATAAAGACAAATTATAAATGAAGATAAGATGACATTGTCAACATGCCATTTTGCACGCACGTGCTTGCAAGAGCGCGCACGTGCAACAAGTGAAATGACCAATATAATGGATATAGCCGTAACTTTTCTTTTTTTTGATGAAATCTTTTGAAACTTATAATGTACGGATATATTAGTAGCGTAGACAAAATGTCATGGTCAGAATAGCAAGATTTCACGCGCATGCACGTGTGCTTCGCTCTGATTGGCTGAAACTAAAGTCTCTATATCTTTCTTGTTTTTCGACGAAATCCTATCAAATTTTGAACATAGCCATGCATTAAGATATCCTACAACATGATATATAGCAATAATCATGAAAACACGAGCATGCACGTGTGCTGCAATCTAATTGGCTTAAACTTTAAATAGATATAACTCCCTTGGTTATCAACCAAACAGGATGGAATTTGGAATATAGATAGATATAATGAACTTCTTCAAGATTGTATGGTCACCATGCATATGCATACACGTGCGTGTATGTGCGCTGTAATCTGATTGGCTGAAACTTTAAACAGCTATATTTCCCTTGGTTTTCAACCAAACGGGTTGGGATTTAGAACATAGATAGATGTAATGGACTTCTACAAGAAAATATGGTCGCCATGCTCATGTGAGCACGTGCTTGCACGTGAAATGAGATAAATCAAAAATACACTTGAATGAGCGTATTTTTTAATACTTTTGGATTAAATACTTCAATATTAAGTATATAAAAATATAAAGATTGTGTAGACAAGATGATATGGTCATTACGCACATGCATTCACATGCGCACGCATGCAATGCTAAAATTTGAATGATCTTGGCGTTTTTAAAGTCTCAAATGCAAAAGCTTACAGGGAATATGTCACCAAAAGGGAGTTGGGGAGCGTTTGGGGAACATCTGTAACGGTCCCCGTTACAATTAGCACTAGTTATTATTATTTTTCTTCTTCTTCCTGGAACTTTTTTGTCCGGGAATGATCTTGTAAACTGTTCGTCTGATGTAGGTAAAACCTTTTTAGGGTTAGTAGACATGTTATGTAGATTTGCGGAATCAAGGTCATTTTGCGCGCACGTGCTTGCAAAAGCGTGCACGTGCAACACGTGAAATGACCAATATAGTAGATATAGCCACAACTGTTCTATTTTTAGATGAAATGCTTTGAAACTCATAATGTGAGGATATATTAGTAGTATAGACATGACGACATGGTAAAAATAGCAAGATCTCACGCGCATGCACGTGCACTTCGCTCTGATTGGCTGCAACTAAAGTCTCAATATCTCTCTTGTTGTTTGACGAAATCCTTTGAAATTTTGAACATAGCCATGCATTACGATATCCTACAACATGAAATAAAGCAATTATCATGAAAACACGTGCATGGACGTGCGCTGCAATCTGATTGGCTGAAACTTTAAACAGCTATAACTCCCTTGGTTTTTAACCAAACAGGATGGGATTTGGAACATAGATAGATATAATGGACTTCTACAAGAAGGTATGGTCACCATGCACATGCATACTCATGCGTGTACATTTTTGCTGCAATCTGATTGGCTGAAAGTTTAAACAGCTATAACTCCCTTAGTTTTCACCCAAACGGGGTGGAATTTAGAACATAGATAGATGTAATGGACTTCTACAAGAAGGTATGGTCACCATGCTCATGTATACACGTGCGTGCACGTGAAATGAGTAAAATCAAACATACACTTGAATGAGCGTATTTTTTAAATAATTTTGGATTAAATACTTTAATATTCAGTGTATTAAAAATATAGATTGTGTAGACAAGATGATATGGTCATGACGCAAATGCATTCACATGTGCACGCGTGCAATGCTAAAGTTTAAATGATTTTTGTACACTTCTTTGTAAATGTTGTTAAAGTCTCAGATGCATAGAGTTTGTCTTATTTAATGAAGCTTACAGGGAATATGGCACCGAAAGGTAGTTGGGGAGCGTTTGGGGAACATCTGTAACGGTCCCCGTTACAATTAGCACTAGTTAATAATGTATGATTACGTTTGATTTGGCTTGTCCACATAAACAGGTTTCTTCTTTCGTGGGGTTGGTTTAGGCTTTGAGAAAACCATGGAGGATAAGGGTTCCGGCTGAATTTTAGTCCCCCTAGGCTTGTGCCATTGTTGAGGCAAACTTGTGCAGGGTAGCTCTGTAGGAACCTGATTCAGTCCTAGACGTTTATAATGCTGGAGAGTATATATCAATGCCGTTGTATGAGCACAGGTTCCGGAGAGTCTATTAGTAAACAATTTGCTTATCAATTTTATTTACTTACGGTATGAGATAAAGCGCAATATAAATTAGCCACAGAGTTAAGAAAAGAAAATACATAACTCACCTTGCCTGACAAGAGCAATGACTATCGTCAATGACGCCCACATCATAGTTGATCGTCATTTTTATTTTATGAGGATCCTCGCTCTTTTTCATCGACCGGTAACATTTTGCCGTAATTTCTACGCTTTTATCGGTGGAAGTATACAGTTTTACTGCATGGATATAACCATTAATGAAAAAATTATACCCTTTCTCCTTTGCACGGGATGTAACGACGACAATTTTAAAATAATCCTAAGATATACTCGGCGGAATTATTCGTAGAGCGTTTGTATCCGCCGCCATTTTTCACTCTCTATGTCCGAGGCTGTTTCGTTGCTATGACGTATCTATGGTGGGCGGAGCTAACGCCGCGGCTGTGGAACTGTGTATCTATCTTTGAAAAACTAAGTACTCAAATATCTAATGTTGATATGCTTTTGGTAAAGCATTTTTGAGGTACATGTTGAAATTGAAATCAAGGCAGAAAGTAATCAAATGTTTTTCTTGTCATACTTCTAATAAATTATAAAGAGAGTCAATTAATTGCATATCATCCAAATATAAATTAAATGAATAACACTGTACAATTCTAAAATAAACACAGCACAAGTTTTAATGACAACTCAGGCACTAGATGAATGAATGCATTGGCTGACAAATAGATTTTTAAGGCACTTTTCCAAGGGCAAGTACATGGCCAAAATTCACTTGCCCTGCATGGATTTTTCCTTGCCAGAAAATCTTATACATATATCACATGGGTTTGAGGGTAACATTGCAGAATATTTGCCCAAGTGTAACAGGAATGCCCTAGAGTGTTAGGTCACCTGATGCCGAAGGCAAATAGTAAGTAGATCATGCAAGCCCCAGTCAAATCAATGGCTGGCTCACATATGTGATTTTATTAGATAAATTCCACCCCTGAAATTCACTAGCCCCGTGCGTTAGGCAATGGGATTGTTTTCCCAGCTGGAATAATTATTTGACCTTTGTCTATAATAAAACAATGATACACCAGAGATAATTGAAATAATGAATTTCTAGGTAATCATACCTATATTATATGTATTTGATATTTTACATAAAAAAGTTTATATTAAAAGTTTATAGATTAATGTGTGTCAGTATGAAAATGCCAATTTAATTTTAAGCTGTAATAAAAAAAATCCTAGATTCTCAGACAGCCCGCCACCCAATCCCCACTTTTTATACCCCATGCTTCAAATCATTTTTTTTGTTTTTCTGTCATAATTCTGATCGGGATCGGCATTCAACTTTCCTTCAACTTTCTTTTTCAATCCCACGAATGACTAGACTATAAGCCTGGCTGTCTAAATTGCACGATATTTTTGAAATACCAGTCTAGTCAATGATGGCATGATTTCGAAAGCTAAGAAGATGGTAACTGCTGTAATATGTACACTGTATTAAACAATTTAAGGAACATTGGTTGTGAAGGATCGGTGATCATGTGTAGCATGCATACGTATTGAAATGGACGTCCACTATTTACTTTTATTCTGGCATTCTAGAGAAATCTGCACTGATAATTAAATCAGGTCAACAAAAAATCTGTACAATTAAGAAAATAATATCAAAGTGAATCCGAAATTGAATGGAAATCTAGAAATTGTTTTAATTATATGGCCTAAATGTAATAATTAAACAAGATTTTGTTAACATTCAGGGGTCCCTGCTTTAATTTTTAACTTAATGATTACCATGTAGTGCAATTTAAGCAAAAGTCAGCTAGCTCAGTGAGATAAATGTTTTACTTGACTCATGTAAATAAGCATATAACTGTGTTAATTAAATTTGACTGCAAAATATATGAACTTTTTAACGTAATATAAAGTCACATATATGTGATGTGTACGGGCGGTATACAAAATGTCATGAATTTTTTTACCCCATTCACAGACAGTACACCAAAATTCCCGGGAAATATAAATTTGTACCTCATTTGGAACTTTTGAAATCACCATTTTTCTCTCATATTCAATCTCGCAACACCGAAAATTGTAACTAACTCTGCTTGGGTATGTAATGTAAAATCTAAGTCCTGACTTTTTTTCTCTGCTAAGGCATAAGTATTGTCAATTATCATGATTATAACACAGAGTAAAAGGAATTATTTTAGTATCATTAAATAAATGCAAAAAAACTTGTAGAATATCACCACAATATACTGGGGTACATATTTTTTTTTGACCTTCAAATACTTCCTCAACTGCTTGGATTTCCCTTTCATCATAGTCAGTCATGAAGTAGCTAGGATTCCATTCCGGATTCCATTCCTTATTTTTTTTAAGCCCTCCTAAATAGACTTTTTTGTTTCGGTCGCAACAACAAAAGAACCACAAATGGAATGCCCAACATTATTCTGCACACAAATGAATAAAAGAGGAAGGGCATACTTTGAGGTCTTATATGTTGCATCCATAATGCAAATGTCTCTCCCATACAATTTTAAGAGACGTTTTTGCCAGGTGGTCTGGTGAACAAACAGAAAGTCCTCTGAAGGAACGTCTCCATGGGTAGTGGTATCATATCTGTGTTTGAAAAATTTATCGGTAATACATACATAGGAAACTTCTAGATCATTTTATCAGAAGCTAATAGGTTTGAAACTTTTGATAAACTTACGATGTCCTAAGGAAGAAGTTGTCCTCTGGATTACTCTCTTGCCAGATCTCCACCAGTGACTCGAGGTTCAGCTGGTCATCTTTGGAAAACTTAGAAGCAATCATTCATTACTGCACATCAGAATCTGGGATTCAGTTGCTTAAATACTAATGGAAATTTTTATGAATAAAACCTCATAATTAAAGAAATATATATTCTTGCTTAAGTTGACCTTTGATGAAAGGTAAATAATCCTACTTTCTCTTATCTTAAGTTACGTACGAAATACAAATTAGGAACATTTATAATTCAATACCTCAAGCTGTTAATGGCAATATCCATGTGGTTTTTAATGTCCTTGTCCAATGGAAAAAATCTTCCGTTAGTTCTGGGAATATCCTCATGTGGACATAACTCATTTTTCATAGAGATTAGTAGGTTTCTCTTCATTTCAGAAACATTTCTCACCCCATCAGCTACAAGTTCTTTTATGCATGTAACTAATCTCGGATCAATGCGCTGAGTAAATCCTGCAAACTACACAGGAAAAATTTTGTACTATTTTTAACAATTCAAAATATAGTATACAAAGTATCTAGAATTCTGGATACTGATGATTAACACTTACCTCTCCAGTAAGGTGGTTCTTGTGGTCTTTGACACTTTGATATGACACCAAATAAACAAGGGATTTTTTAATTGTGTCTCTGTTTGCAAAAGCTTGTTTGAAATTTCTAGATATCTTCCTTTTCATCAATTTGTTGTTATATGAATCTACCTAAAAAAGACAAATAAATATGATATGTATTTAAAGATCCCAAGCAGTACTAT
>NW_026920761.1:0-17408 GCF_032062105.1 Saccostrea cuccullata
AAGTTTAAGTTGTTGCATTTAAAAGATAAACGTTTTCTCTCGCTGTTTTAAAAGTGAGAATCCTTATGTAAGCCATAGATTGTGCAAATCATGTATGTTTTTACTACCCGATCAACATAAATATGAAAACTGTCAAATGGTTTCAAAGTGTTTGAGAAAACTAGACGTGTATGATAGCCGGACAAATGACCACGATAAAGCTTAACTATTGCCATCTTCCGTGGAATATTTCTTTTTTGTAAATACATCTTATATATACCGAAAAAAGACGTGACCCACATCTCCTCTGACTCCGAAGCGGTAAAAATCTACTCCCCCATACGTTGAAAACGACTCCCCCATACTTTTTAGCGACTCCCCCGCGTTACCGGTTGTATACGGTGACATTGCAAATGTTAATATTTTTTTCTGATATTTAAAAATAATATAATTTTTTTTTTTTGGGGGGGGGGGTTGCATCTTCAGTTTTGAATGATTGATTAATCAATTTCTTATAATTTAAGGAATCCTTCCAACTCCGTGATGTCACAGATGATGTTAAGGAGATTGTGAAATGTGTGAAGGATCTGACCGTAAACGGAAGAAGGGGAAACGACTACACCCTTATCTACTTTGTGGATATATTTAGAGGTACACCCTTATCTACTTTCTGGATATATTTAGAGGTAAAGAAAGATTATGGAGAATCCTTCTCGGAGACCATTTGTAGTCACTGTGGAAACCATTGTAGTGGAACCTCATTAATCTAGACATTTGTGTTATGAGCAAATTGTCAGGATTAATAAAATATCTGGATTAATAAAACATATATGTGTTTTAATAGTTTGAATTCTGCTACCTACAAATTTTGTCTGGAAATCTAAGTTTCTGGATAACCGAGATTCCTTTTTTTTTTTTACTGTATGTGACTTATTTCTAGTATTACGTAAGATAGCAAAGTGTTGTCAACATTACATTCAGTTAATTTTACAGTAAAATGCCAAACCAACTTTACCACTGTTTAATCCATATTCACACATAATTATTATGTATTTACTAAATAGTTTTGTCACCAATATTTGCATTTAGTTAAGTGCATACTATACTTTATGATAATAATACAAACCAAATTTACATTTTAAGGAGCTAAAACTGGTAAAATTTCTGATGCTGGACATGACAGGATACCCCTTCATGGTCGTGGTAAAAATTACAGCAGGGCTGATGCTGAAAGACTGCTGAGAAAGTTGGTTATTGACGCCATTTTACACGAGGATCTAAAAATTACTGCGGCAGACACCACCGCTTGTTATATCAGACTCGGACCTAAAGCCAACGACGTGATGATGGGAAAACGCAAGGTAAAACTCTTGAGGCCAAAAAAATTAATCAATAGTTTCTCAGGCACTGCCGCATCAGTTCAAAAACGGCCGCATTGATCAATTTTATTGACATATTGAAAAGGGAAATAACTCGATTTTCTATTTTTCCAAGTTGAAAAAAAAAATTGAGTTATTCCCCTTTTCATAAATGCTGAGAAAGACGTTTTTATTAGAAAAACAATGTATTTCTTCTAAAACTAAAGTATTTTATCAGTTAACATAAAATAAATATTTGGAATAACATTATTTAATGTTGAATACATATTATAACTAATTTCAGAGAACAAAACTTAAGAATTAGTAGATATTATCATATACTGTACAAATAATAAAACCTGCTTCCAAAAAAAAAAAAAAAAAAAGCCCGCCTGCCGCATTAAATTTTGAATTTTTTGGCCTGAGAAACTATTAATTTTTTTGCCTAATAGTACATGTATTATGTATAGAAGGATATATCGTCTTATTAAAAAAATCAAAGCTAAAGTGATTTCATAAATGGAATGCAGATATTCTAGAAAATGTACATACATGTATATAGATGCATTGATATTTCTACCCTCATTATCTCAAATCATTGGACATCTCAAAGTTTTTTCTCTTTCCTATCAAGTTCAAAAAATGAGGTTTTACTGTTATTGTATTGCAAGCAACATGTTAAATTAATTCATTATTAACAAAAGCGTAGATGACATTTACACCCTTTATATTTTCTTTCTGGAAATTGAAAAATTCTAATTTACAGGTCGAGTTACAGGTACAGGGCAGTAGAAAGAGAACTGAAGTGGCTAAGATTGGTAAAGAACCTGTCAGTAAACGTCAAAACGTGATCGAAGAATGTCTCAACGAACTGCTAGAAATGGCAAAGACAATCGGTAAGGTTGACTGTCAGTGGTACATCTAAATTAATTTTTTTGTACTTTCCCTTTTCCATTATGTTGAATAAGATTAAGCATAAAGATCTTGATTTTTTACAGCTGCTGAGCATGGCCTACGTAACTATGCAACTGTATTCCCGATTTTAACCCTGCGACAGTTGGCAGAAAAGACGCCACTTACTGTAGATGAGATGACGGCAAGTATCGATGGTTTGCCGAAAGCCAAAGTCAACAAATATGGAGCTGAGAGATTCCTTGAAATCACCAAGAATTATAATCTTATCCTATCAAGTAAGTTATTTACGCTTATCTGCATATTCCAAGTTTTGACAATAGATTTCAAATTGTGTCATAAATGAGGAGGATTTTGAATTGATTTTTTGTAAGACTTTAAAATATTTCCAAAAGAAAGACAGCATTGTAAAATAAAAATCTAATTAAATTGTTTTATTGATGTTTCCTTCATATTTAGTTTAACTAAACTTCTATATTCTTTAAATGATCTCCATTAATCTTACTTAGTTTGCTTTATCTCCCTTTTATAACTTTATTGATCTCCATTTATATTTGATCTCTCTGTATGGTGTTATTGATCTCCCTTTGTACTCTTTGATTGATCTCCCTTTGTGTATTTGATTAATCTCTCTTTGTGTATTTCATTGATCTCCCTTTGTATATTTAAAGCAATATGAGCTGTATCTTTGAAAATTTTATTTTGCTGGTAAAATGTGCTATTATGATTAATTTGTATGTAATTTAAACCCTTATGACCAATAAGCCCAAAATAAAGTTTAAAATGTTTTAGAAGAAATATTTCTTTTCAACCGAATATACAGTTTTATATAAGAAATCATTATTGTACAGGACGACAATAATTCAATTTTGCTTCAATCAAAGCTAATAAAAAAAATTCCATTGCAAATATGAACAACAGAAGTTTATAAATGATTTATTTTTCTGTCATTAAATTAGTTAATTACAATTTTGCAATAAAATTTTCCGATGTCAAACATGCAGCTCATATTGCTTTAATCGATCTCCTTTTATACTCTTTGATTGATCTCCCTTGGTTCTCTATGAATGATCTCCCTTTGTACCCTATGAAATGATCTCCCTTTGCACTCTTTGATTGACCTCCCTGTATTTCTTTTCATTGATCTTCCTTTGTACTCTATGATGTGATATTCCTTTGTGCCCTATGATTGATATCCCTTTGTACATTAGATTGATCTCCCTTTGTACATATGATTGATCTCCCTTGGTACAGTGTATATTTGATTGATATCCCTTTGTACCTTTTGATTGACCTCCCTTTGTACATTTGATTGATCTCCCTTTGTACATTAGATTGATCTCCCTTTGTAGATTTACAACAAGAGGAGGAGGAGGTGGAATCAGATGTTCCGGAGTGGGAGTCTCCCTACTTTGTAGACGAGTCAGCAGGTTCATCTAACACAGGCAGAAAGAGGGGCTCCTTCAAAAAGGTACTTCTACAATATCACTGATTAGTTGCATTAATTTACTTATTCTCAGTATTTTAGCATGTTCGAAGTTCAACAGCTGTACATTTTAAATAATTTGTTTGATGAGAATTCATTTAATTAATTATTATTTAACTCTTGTACTTCGTAGAGAGGTTTTGGAAGAAAGAAGAGAGGTGCTAGAAGCCAGTCAGGTTCAGGGAATTCTCGGTAAGAGACAAAAACCAGGAAAGGGCAAAAGGATGTTCAGTGGAGTGCCCATCTTGCATTGATTGATACTTTGAATCTACTGTCAAATCTAGCCAAATAAAGTCTTGAAAAAAATTCTTGATATGAAAGTCTAATACGGAGCTCAAGCCCTAACAACAATGCCTGGGCGAAGAGAAAATTCAGACTACTGCACATTCATTTGATAGAATTTTTAGTAGTAATTTGAATGCACAATGTATCACTTCGTACACAAAATTTATAGCAATGTTTTCGCCAGAATAATAACAAAAGTTAAACGAATAGTAAACTTGCCTTGATTTAATGAATTAATTGCAGATGAATAGTCAATAAAATAATTCTCCATTAAAATCAGCCCTGTTAAGGCTTTGGTTTGGTAAAGCAACATGCATATGACATCAGAGTCCTAGACGCACTGAATGTCGTGCGGTTTGACAACCCCGATATAAAGATTTAACTGAATAAGTCTCTGTGTTAGCACTAATGGTCGCACAGTCAACATATTATACATTTTAAAATGAACACTAAATATATTTAATACTCTTATGCCCCGCCATGAATATGGCCGAGGCATATAGTGTTTGTCATGTCCGTCTTCCGTCCTTCCGTCACACTTTGCATTTAGCTCTGTTCAAAGCTTAGTTTCAAAGAAACTATCCAAGATATTTATACCCCCCGCAAACGAAGTTTGGGGGGGTATATAGGAATCACCTTGTCCGTCTGTCCGTCTGTCTAGCTGTCCGTCCGTCCGTCTGTCCGTCTGTCTGTGCATTCGTGTCCGGTCCATATCTTTCTTACAGAGGAACATTAGAATCTACTACTCCACAATAAGATTGCTCATGACCTAAGGGTGTGTCATGACCTTGACCCAAGGTCATTCGGGAAAGTTCAAGGTCACTGGAAGAAAAATTTCATAATTCGTGTCCGGTCCATATCTTTCATATGGATAAACTTGGTAGGTTTTCATTTCACACAAAGATTGCCCATGACCCAAGGGTGTGTCATGACCTTGAACCAAGGTCATTTGGGAAAGTTAAAGGTCACTGGAAGAAAATTTTCATAAATCATGTTTGATACATATCTTTTATAGATAAAGTTGGTAGGTTCTCATTTCACACAAAGATTGCCCATGACCCAAGGGTGTGTCATGACCATGACCCAAGGTCATTCGGGGAAGTTCAAGGTCACTGGTAGAAAAATTTCATAATTTGTGTTCAGTCCATATCTTTCTTATGCATAAACTTGGTAGGTTCTCATTTCACACAAAGATTGCCCATGACCCAAGGGTGTGTCATGACCTTGACCAAAGGTCATTCGGGGAAGTTCAAGGTCACTGGTAGAAAAATTTCATAATTCGTGTCCGGTCCATATCTTTCTTATGCATAAACTTGGTAGGTTCTCATTTCACACAAAGATTGCCCATGACCCACGTGTGTGTCATGACCTTGACCCAAGGTCATTTGGGGAAGTTCAAGGTCACTGGAATAAAAATTTCATAATTTGTTTTTGATACATATCTTTATTATTGAAAAACTTACTTCTGAAAAACCCAGCGGGGGGTATTTTGTCCCGTTTGGACAGTTCTAGTTTCATCAAACTTCATTTGCTGATAGATATTAGAGAGGTTTAGCAAACCAACGTGTACGCGTATGTGTATCACCAGAAATCTGTGCATTACATCATCACTTTTGCTAATGACGATTTTCTACATGTATCCTCTTACACAGGTTACATGTAGATTGCAAAGTACACGTAAGTCTAAACTTGTAGCTTATAATTCTTGAACTGATGTTTATTTTTCAAAAAGTGTGCTATTTTCTAAAACCTGAATATTTAATGCAAATATTGATCAGAAGAACTGATCGTATCTAACTGAAAAATAAAATTTATAGGGAGTTAAAATCACAACATCTAGATTTTCGAAACATGCTTTGACCGATTAAAAATATAAGAGTTCTGTAAGATCTTCTTCTCATAAGTACATGCATATATTTATGTAAAAAGGTGACATACGTAGAAAAATTATTGCTTTTTTTGGATGATTTTTAAATGTAAACCACTTTAACATTTAAAATGCTTACAAGTACAAGTACAGGTTATACTTTTCTAAACAAGAAAGATAATGTTAATGTGTACGTGTATCTAACTTGTAGTTTACAGGTACACGTACAAGTGAGCTTGCTAAACCTCTCTATTGATGAGAGCTATGCAACTGCATCAACATTTTTTGACCTTGACCTTTCCTTTCACCTTGACCTCACTCTTCTTAAATTAGTGTTTAGCTCAATTTTAAACATACCATTCAAGATGGTGTTATCAAACTTCACATGTTGATACAAACTTGCACAGATGATGCATTTAGGGATGAACACTACCAGACTTGCTTCTGATGCTGAATCTGACCTACATTTTCCGGATGGTTGACCAGGTTAAAGTTTTTGGAGCAGGTCCATTCCTAAGGAACTATAAGCCCTACTTGACCCAAACTTGCATGGATGATGCATCTAGGGATGGACACTACCAGACTTGCTTCGGATGCAGGATGTGACCTATATTTTCATTCCCAAGTTACTATAAGCCCTACCTAAACCAAACTTGCATGGATGATGCATCTAGGGATGGACACTACCAGACTTGCTACGGATGCTGGATCTGACCTATATTCTATTCCCAAGTAACAATAAGCCCTGCCTGAACCAAACTTGCATGGATGATGCATCTAGGGATGGACACTACCAGACTTGCTTCGGATGCTGTATCTTACCTATATTTTCATTCCCAAGTAACTATAAGACTTACCTGAACCAAACTTGCATGGATGATGCATCCAGGGATGAACACTACTAGACTTGCTTTGGATGTTGGATGTGACCTATATTTTCATTCCCTAATAACTATAAGCCCTACTTGAACCAAACTTGCATTGATGATGCATCTAGGGATATACCAGACTTGCATCGGATGCTGGATCTGACCTATATTTTCATTCCCAAGTAACTACAAGCCCTGCCTGAACCAAACTTGCATGGATGATGTATCTAGGGATGGACACTACCAGACTTGCATCGGATGCTGGATCTGACCTATATTTTCCAAACAAGTTTTATACACATACATATTTTCATGTTGCTTTACTAATATATCCTCAGCGGGGCATTCATATCCTATGGACATATTTCTAGTTTTATTTACAATAAATCTACTAATATTTGCAGGGAATTTTCTGACAAAGGGAGCAAATTTGCAGCCTACAAGTTCTCCAGAGGGTCATCCAAGAAGGTCCAAAGTGCTGGAAAAAACAGAGGGGTGGATCAAGCAGTTCCAGGGGTGGTTCCAATAGTTCCAGGGGTGGCTTAGGATTTATGCCAGTCCCACAACCTAAGCGATCATTTCTGGGTGGTGGGGCTGGTACTTACTTTTAAATATGAAGGGAATAAACATTTATTTAAGAAAGTTGATTTGAATTAAATTGTAAATAAAGCAATTTCTAAACCATTATTTCGAGCGTTTTCTTGTCTGTTGGGGTGTTTTTCTGATTTTGATTGAGAATTTGAAACTTCAACAGTTCTTTGAGAGATTTATATTTAACCAAATACTCTTTATGTAAATGTAAGCTTGTTAGAGGAAAAAGTCTTAGGTTCTCTAAATGAAATATAAGATAACAATAAGTAACCATGTTCAAAGGTCCATCAAAACTACACAAATCAGGAGCAAATGAGACATGAAAGAAAAAAAGAATGGATCAGGTGCCAAACATATTCTGTACACCTGGCACACCAGTCACCTGCCTTGTGCTCCTTTTCATGATTGGCCATATGTTTGGATTTGCTTTTGTTCAAATCTGATGTCAACTTAACTGTTTATCCCGCATCTGTCAGCGCCATACATAATTTTTCGTCTCAGTTTTCTCAGCAACTACTCATTGCAGATGCTAAGGCATGCTATATGGTGGTTCATTTTTGTTTAAATCCGATGTCATCTATTTATCCATGCATCTGCCTGTAACTATACCTGTGTATATTCACATTATATAGTGTATACCGGTATTCACATCAAATTGGGGGTTTTACTAGTGAGTATTAACTCACAGACTTTTAATTGAAAGCATAATTAATTAGGGCCCCGCAAGAATTTGCGGGTGCCCTATAGTAATCACTCTGTCTGTCTGTCTGTCTGTCCGTCTGTCATTCTTCCGTCCACAAATTATCTGTTTTTCCTAATAACTTTTTTTATGGTTGCCCAATTAAGATCAAATTTGGTATGGTAGTTCAATAGGCAGAGAGACATATTTTGATGCTAAGTTTGTTTTTCTTTGTCCCCTGGTTTGGAGCTGGGGTGGTGGGGTAGATTCCTTAACTTTATATAAGAATGCATTGGCAAAGAGAGATAACTGGCTGAAGATGTTGCAATTGTAAACTGAATGCTGCTATGAGTCCCTCGGGATTAATTAGCTTTCCTCTTGAAGAAAATCCAAAGCATTATCTTTATCTGTCACATTGAGATAAATTACCACATCTGTCTGCAAATGAAGTTTTTATTGAAGTTAAGTCGATTTGGAATGCTATGAGCACTCTGAAATGTGTATGGATTTAAATATAAATATTTATACTTTATTTTTGTTAAAATAGTTATGATTTCATTGAATTCTAAAAATATGAAATATATTAAAGAAGATATATATTTTATTTTTACCTTTTTTCCCTTTATGTAAATTTAAGAATATTATTAATTTTAAGGTAGTTGTATAAAAACCCCATTCAGATAATACTGAAAAAGTTCTTATTGTAACTTTGGAAGATAATGATGAGAGAGAAGTACAATTAATCTCTTGGGATTATCTAAGCTTGCTGTAGAAAATTTAGAAGGCTTGTGTTTATTTGTCACTTTAAGATTAATGAAAACCTTTGTCTGCAACTGCTGTTTGTTTTGAAGTTAAGGTCACACCTTCATGATATTTGCATTCATTGCAAATGAAGGCTGTTATTTTATATAACATAAGCTTCATAATTGTTTAAATATACATTCAATATTAAGTTGTTCTTTTTAGCCTAATGTAAATACAAGGATAAATGTATTATTTACAGGTTTTTGAATATTCAGGGATTATTTTGAAATTTTAAGAATACAGTTGCTGTTGCTTATTCTTCGTACATTTTTTAATCATTCCGTAAGCTGCACACTTATAATTCTACCCCATGGCGGGCCCTTGCTGACTGGTCAGTTTTCTAGTTTGTTTATTTATTCTGATCTGATTTCTACAGCTTTGTTTAAGGCTTCAAATGCCTAAATTTGAAATTTTATGTTGAACATACTGAGAAACTGGCTCCTCTAACAGCTGATATCATAAAACTGATAAAGCAGATCCCAGAGAAATGTGGCTTTGTGTATTGTCTTTCCAGGTCAGTATTCTGTTCGAAGCTGGTGTTCACTGAAAGGACTTTTACCATCAGATACTTGCTGTATACAGGGAAATTTTTGTCCCCGTTTTATTTTCACCCTTTTCGCTCTTTTCACAATTGGGCGAATTTAAAACGGGATGAATTAAAGACCACAGTATTAATAGCCATTAATTCTCTGTAACCACTTAAACTTCGTTGCCACGCATGGTCACTGATTTTGATGAAACTTCACCCATGCTTAGTACTTGACACCAGAAACACATATCAAACAAAATTTCGTTGCTATGTGTCTCGGTTGCTATGGCAACAGCCGGAAAAGTTTGAAAAATCGAGATTTTCAGCCACTTTAAATCTCAACTGTGGCTTAATAAAAACTAGAAAAAGCAAACAAATCATTCTCACAAAAACATGACACCTTGATGTCACTTATACTGTAAAGAAACTGTTTAGAATATATCTCTAAGTAAGTGGTAACCAAGGGTACATTTGGAATACATTTAAAATGCTGAAATATGCTGAAAAACACTCCGTATTCACTAATGGTGGGTGTTACATGCTCAAACTCAATAAACGACTTAAGAAAAACAATGAAAATGTTTGACCTTAAGTATATAAGTATAAGCAATATTATTCTGTAAATAACTTTTATGGTTGCCATGGTAACACAGTGTAACCATGCAAAACCAGTAACTAAGATTGGGTTAATGCTACTGTCTTGAGGAAAAACATGAAAATTCAAGACTGGCAAATATGCATCTTTAGAACCTTGCATCACCAAAACCATAAGAAAAATTGGGTATAATTGCTACTTTGCAGTGTTACCATGGAAACAAAGTACCAGTGCTTAAAAGTGAATTATTTTTCGCTGCATTAAGAATTAAATTGTCATATAATCAAGAAACAAATTAAAGGACTCAGCTTGAATAGTACTTATCTGTTAGAACTGAAGTTGAATATCATATGTTGATAAAATTTGATGAAGAAAACAACACTGTTGCTATGGTTACCAAGAAGGGAAAATGTTCGATTTTGTGAACTTTATATCAATATTAAACCCTGTGTGACAACTTCTTGCATCCACTTAGAGATTGGATGATAGTCAAAATTAAAAGTCAGGTTAGCTGTTAATAAATATCAATCATAAAAGTTTTGGGAATCTACATTTAAGGGTACGTATCCAAGGAAAGAATATAATTTTCCGGTTTTTAAGCATATATTTTCTGCGTATTTCCATAGCAACGCTCTATTTAAAGAATCTAATCTGAATTTTTTCAAATGGGAAAACTAGGAGCACACCAACATCTTTAAAGATTGATCATTAGTTATGAGGAAATATGCTTTTTTAAAAGATAGGATCAGATTTAAACATGCAGAGTGTTACTTTGAAGGCTCTCTGTGGTATAAAAACCTTGGCAACCATTGCCAACCAAAATGAAATATCATATTTTGTTCTTGGTATATGTTTCAAGGCTCTTTTTTCTATTATTTTGTCACATTTCATCCTATAATTGCTTTTTATTTTTACGTGTATGACTTTATAAAATTCAATGAATATTTTTTTTTACTTTTGAATAGTTTGTTACCATAGTAACGTATGTAATAGTTGATTTACCAGACATGTTTATCATGCATTTGAGAAATCTGACCTTCAACTTTTGGAAACAGTCATTGCCAATTGTTTGCTTTGCCGCAAATGTTAACTATGGGGCTCTAAACATGCTAAAAAAGTCCATTTTTCAAACTTTAAGACATGTTGCCATGGTAACTATAAAGCATAGCAACCAATTTTTGCCTGATTTCAGTTTAAGGTATCAATGACTTTTATCATACAGAGTTTGGAGAAATTCTGAGACTATGCGTGCCACAGCTCCTATATAAAAGTTCAAGTCATTACAGAGAATGGCTCTTAATTCTTAAACAGAACTGTGACTGGGCGAATTTAAAACGGCAAAATTGTTAGCAAATGTAAAATTGCAAAAAAAAAACTGGGCCAAAATAACCTGTATACAGTACTACTTATATATTTATCAACTCAGAAAGCAATGGCTTTACTAGTGTAAACACGAATTTTAATAACTCTAAGCTTGATCTGAGTGAACTCCAATTTTCAACATGGATCTGCTTTTATAGGAGGGAGTGTACGTGACACAGTAGTGCAGAGCTTTGAAAATCTGGGATCTAGGCTGTATCCTACCACGCAGGTCTCGGTAACAATGACAGAATCTGTATCCAGGAAAAATGGCTCAATGGACAGCGATGTAAGGCGAGTGAGCAGTCTAATACCTCCTCCTCCTCTATCCCTTCCCCACCCACCCTCCCAACTCACGGGGAAAAAATCAGTGATAAGCGAAAACCCCAAATGTTATCAAAAGTTATGACCAAGGTTAAAGATTTTAGAAGTACATCAAACTTCAAGGTGAAGGACATATAAAAGATCAAAGACAGTGTATTTAGAAAGGTCTTGTCACAGGTAAAACACGTTTAGTATGAAAGCCACATCTCTTCTTATTCTAAGTTTTGGCCAATTTAGAGTAATGTATAAATTTTTGAAAAGGAGGTCAAACTCCAAAGTCAAGGTTAGAGGGTGAAAAATCTTAGTGCATTTAGAAAGGTCTTGTCACAGGTCATACTTAATATGATATGTAATGTGAAATTCATATCTCTTTTCATTCAAAAGATATTACCAAGGTAAAAGTTTTTCTTACAAACTGACAGATGGACAGACAAATGAGATTTAATGTCCCTCCGCTTTTGTGAAAGAGAGGGGCAATTATGTATCTCAGTGTAATCTTCTTGTTTGCCAAATTGTATCAAGATCAAGCCAAAACTCTAGGAATTGTTAATAGACAGACAAACAGATGGAACTCTTCTGGTCTCTGACAAGAAGAGCTAAAAATCATATGAACTATAAAATAGATGTTAGTTCCTGTCCCCCGCTTTTGCAAAAGTGGGGGGACAATAAATCTCATGGTATTTTCAAAGAGTGTTGTTGAACATGTTTAGGTATTTAAATGCCTATCTGGACCAGGAAGTATAAACACCTGACAGGTAGATAACTTATTAGCCTAAGATAACACAGATGTGTCATGAACACAAGTATGTCATGTGATCATAGTGCGTAGAGACAATCAACAAGACAGCCGCCATTACTGAAGTCTGGTAAGGAATTTAATTAAAAGTTTTCTGAGGTATGATTCTAAATGTATTTAAAAATTCAGTATTACAATCTTTAACTAAAGGAAACAAAATTTCCTTCCCACATAGAGTCAATGAACCATGTATATGTAATATGATGATTTTTCTATCAACATGTTTATCTGCAAAGCTTGTTTATCTACATGTTGAGTCCATCAAATGCATGTTGACTTTAAATTCAGTCGATAAATGTATAATCCTTAATACATCGAATTTTTAGCTCTACTGGTCAGAGACCAGAAGAGCTTATGCGATAGTAATGCGTCCGGCGTCCGTCCGTCTGTCTGTCCGTCTGTCTGTAAACAATTTTTCAAAACGCTACTCCTCCTACAATTTTAGTCTGATTTCAATATTACTTGGCACACAAGTAGACTACACTAAGATACATAGAATAGTGCATCGGTTTTTAATTTCGATGAACGGTGTTGCCATGGTTACTAAAAATAGAATTTTCTGTGAAATTCCTTAAAAACACTACTCCTACAGTTTAAGTTCGATTTCAATATAACTTGGCACACGAGTAGACTACACTAAGATACATAGAATAGTGCATTGGTTTTTAATTTCGATGAACGGTGTTGCCATGGTTACTAAAAATAGAATTTTCTGTGAAATTCCTTTAAAACGCTACTCCTTCTACAGTTTTGGTCTGATTTCAATATAACTTGGCACACAAGTAGACTACACTAAGATACATAGAATATTGCATCGGTTTTTGATTTCGGTGAACGGTGTTGCCATGGTTACTAAAAATAGAATTTTCTGTGAAATTCCTTAAAAATGCTACTTCTACAGTTTTGGTCTGATTTCAGTATAACTTGGCACACAAGTAGATTACACTAAGATACATAGAATAGTGCATCCGTTTTTGATTTCGATGAACGGTGTTGACATGGTTATTAAAAATAGAATTTTCTGTGAAATTCCTTAAAAATGCTACTCCTTCTACAGTTTTGGTCTGATTTCAGTATAACTTGGCAAACAAGTAGACTACACTAAGATACATAGAATAGTGCATCAGTTTTTGATTTCGATGAACGGTGTTGACATGGTTACTAAAAATACAATTTTCTGTGCAATTCCTTTAAAATGCTACTCCTTCTACAGTTTAGTCTGATTTCAGTATAACTTGGCAAACAAGTAGACTACACTAAGATGCATAGAATAGTGTATCGGTTTTTGATTTAGATGAACGGTGTTGACATGGTTACTAAAAATAGAATTTTCTGTGAAATTCCTTTAAAACGCTACTCCTTCTACAGTTTTAGTCTGATTTCAATATTACTTGGCACACAAGTAGACTACACTAAGATGCATAGAATAGTGCATCGGTTTTTGATTTAGATGAATGGTGTTGCCATGGTTACTAAAAATAGAATTTTCTGTGAAATTCCTTTAAAACGCTACTCCTTCTACAGTTTTAGTCTGATTTCAATATAACTTGAAACACAAGTAGACTACACTAAGATACATAGAATAGTGCATCGGTTTTTGATTTCGATGAACGGTGTTGCCATGGTTACTAAAAATAGAATTTTCTGTGAAATTCCTTTAAAACGCTACTCCTTCTACAGTAGACTACACTAAGATACAGAAAATAGTGCAATGGTTTTTGATAAGTACAAACCAGTAGAGCTACAGTCTCGATAGAGACTTCTGGTTATGCTTCAGTTACAAAATACATGGACCCTCGTACCAGTGCCCAGCACGTGATGCGATGTGACCTGTGTGAGACCGCTGTGGTTCAGATGCACTGTGATACATGTCCTGTCAACCTGTGTAAGGCCTGTGTGGGAGAACACATCTCAACAGGTGAAACCAAAGATCACAAGGTCGTCAAATTTCAGGACAGGAAATCCACTCTCATCTACCCTAGATGTTCATCTCATGCCAAAGAACGATGTGAAATGTACTGTAAACAATGTGACATTCCTGTTTGCAGCAGGTGCCTTGCATCCAAACAACATTTAGGTCATGAATTATCTAAAGTTTTGCAAGTTGTGGATGACAAAAAAGACATGTTTAGAAAGGAAAGAAATGAATTAAATGAGAAGATTTGTCCAACCTACCAGGACATTGCCTCTGATGTAAAAAACAGGATGAGTCAGATAAAAAAGGAATATGGAGATCTCTCAACAGCCATAACAAAACATGGAGAGAATTGGCACAGAGAAATTGACAAACTTGTCAAGAAACTTAAAGCTGAAGTTGATGAGATGAAAACCACTCAGATACAAACTCTACAGAAACATCTGGATGAAATTAACAAGACAATGTCTGACATCAAGGAAGAAATTAATTTAATGGAAACTGCAATGGACACTAATGACTTGTCAGAACTATTTAGTGTCATGTCTAGTGTACATAGATTCATAAATCTTCCACACAAAATCATACCATTGTTACCCAAATTCATTCCAGGAAAAATTCATCAAGAAGAACTATGTAGATTGTTTGGAGCCTTACCACCAAGTTCTCTAGCAACAGAAAAAAATGGCTACAGCATGAAGACAACTAAGAAATCACCAGAAGCTGGATCTTCTCCTCCAGTCAAACAGTTGCTTGATGAACCAGAGACTGTCACCACCATAAACACCACTGGGTATGAACTTGACAATGTTGCTTGTCTGAGTGATGAAGAAATATGGACAAGTGGAAATGACAGCACCATGAAACTCTACAGCATGAATCAGGGATCACTACTCAAGTCAATCACAACCAAGTCAGGGAAGTGGCCATCTGACATAGTAGTGACAAAAAGTGGAGATCTAGTTTATACTGATACCGTAGAAAGAACTGTGAACATTATGAAGAACGAGAAGATAGAGGAGGTGATCAGACTACAGAACTGGGGACCTAGTGGTGTCTGTAGTACCTCCTCTGGTGACCTCCTGGTTATCATGGACAATGATGATTGCAAAACAAAAGTTGTTTGTTACTCAGGCTCCACAGAGAAACACACCATTCTGTTTGATGATGAAGGTAAACCTCTCTATCCTTTTAATAGCTTTAAAAGATAGATAACTGAGAACAGGAACCTGGATATCTGTGTGTCTGACTTGGGAGGGAAAGCAGTAGTGGTGGTCAATCAGGCCGGGAAACTGAGATTCAGGTACACTGGACGTACTCCTGCTCTAAAGAACGAACCATTCAATCCAATAGGAATCACCACAGACAGTCAAAGTCACATCCTTACAGCTGATTATTACAATAACTGTGTCCACATTATAGACCAGGATGGACAGTTCCTCCGTTACATAGACTGTGGACTGCGTTTTCCCTGGGGACTGTGTACAGATACAAATGACAATCTGTTTGTTGCTCAGTATACAAAGAAACAAGTAAAGAAAATCAAATATCTGAAGTGAAATCTGTGACCATTATTACATTGAACAGGACAATGTTTTGTTTATAAAACTGTATCATTAATTATAATTTACTCAAAGATAATGATAACCTTTTCCACAAAAGAAACATAATATAAAGCAGTGAAGAGGTTAAGATCTGTAAAGCTCTTTTAAAATTAAAATCTCTGCATTATAATTGTATAGGTAAAGAGAAATTGATGTACTTGTAATATAACAAATAAATTGCTTGTACAGTCTACACTTAATTCTTATTTTTCATGATAGAATGAAATTTGAAATTTAGAGTAGATGCATGTGTTACACTATACATGTAAGTTTAAAATGTATGAAAGTCTAGGAAAGTAAAAAAAATAACAGTGCGGGAATGCTAGAGAAACAAAATATTGTGTTGTTACTTTTGTTTTCTAAAATAAATGATCAATTCAGCAACATACTTAAACTACATGAAATAGTTGTCACTTCAAAGAATTTAGCCCCCCCCCCCCCCAAAAAAAATTCTCTAAACTGTATATCAATAGAAATGTTCACACCTATTCTCACATAATCCGTCCACATTCAGCCTGACTTTCATTAAAAAATAAAGTTTTTAATTTGGGGAGAAGTCGATGTTTTTAAACAAACAAAACATTGGAGAATTATTTTTTCAAAATATTAGAACCTAATCATGCACGATAACAAAAATATTCAATAAGTAATATAGGTAGTGTATTTTCCTTTGTAATTTACGGTATTTTCTTAGGTCGATTTGACCCCCGCAAAAAAAAATCTTTTTTTGCCGAAATGAATGTTTAATTTCATATTTTTTTTATACGAGCTTTGTCTGTGTTAAAAAGTATTTCAAAAATTTTGCTTTTGTGCAAATGTTTTTCTCCTAATTTGTAATTAACGAATGTTGTTTGCTTTAATCTTATTTTTCAACTGAAATAATTCTATTCTTTTTCGTTTAAGATTTTTAAACTGAATTTCGGTGCGACTTAATTTTTATGTTTTTGAATTCTGAAGAGAAAGGGATTTTAAAAATTTACTTTGGTAAGAAACTGTGAAAATCTAAATCATTTCTCTTAAAGAAATATACTGATAACGTAAATTACAATTTCATTGCTATTCAAACCAAAAATTAATATTTTCTTGAACTTATTTTCACCTATCTAAATGACTTATCAGTATTTTCAAACACCTATAAAATGCCAAAAATACTGATTATTTTTCAAGCTTTTGAGAGACTTACAGTTAGATATAATGATAACGCAAGATCTGCTGTCAGAATGAACTTTTTCCTTAATTTTCTAGATAAGTCTCTCCCTATTTTATCTTCTTTAAGGGGAGACAGGACACATGTCACATGACTAAAAAGACATATCACGTCATAATCGGTGATGATATACATGTTAAAATCAACATTTCTTGTGTAAATTATTTTATTCTAAATTTTAAAAATTGTTTTTTAAACATTTAAGTTTAGAAATTATTATTAATAAAATTTTTAAAGATCTTGCCATCA
>NW_026920762.1:0-17551 GCF_032062105.1 Saccostrea cuccullata
CTTTTTACAGATTGTGGTAAATCATTATTTTAGAATGAAAATCGCAATCAAAATCTTATCTCATCTCATCAAGAATTTGACGGAAGACCAACTCGTTGCTCGCAACGAGATCATATCTAGTTATTATTATTTTTTTATTCTTTTTTCTTCTTACAAAATTTGTGCAGAAGATTTCTCGGAGATGCCTCGTTCGATTTGCTTCAAATTTTCACGGTCGATGCGTTGTCATCTGAAGTTAACTCCGGCAAATCATTTTTTCGAAATCCACTTCCGGTCGGGAGTTATCGCCATTTGATCGAAATTTAGAGGACCCCCTTGTCTGTGATGGAACTCAAAAACGGCTCAAGCTAGAAAGCTGAAATTTTTAGCGATGATAGAGGACATATTGCCATGTTGCAACATGGTCAGGATATTTTCCGGAAGTGCCTAGTATGGAAGCTCGGTAGGGGTCAAAATTTAGGACCATTTTTTTAAGTGATTTTTTGAGACATTTTGCATCATATCTTTTAAAATATAATTATTTCGTTTAAACATATTGAACAACAATATCATTATCTTTGATATGATATCAAGAAAAATGTGCTGACTCATCAAATTAAGGGCTAAAAAGGGGCCAACAGTTTTTATTCAATAACTCTTTTAAAGTCAATATTTTGTTATACGTCACTGAAGCAAAAATGTTTATCTCAACAATGTACAACTATATATTGCAATTTTTATGTCGTATGGTTCATAATTAGGGGCCACAAGGGGCCAGAATGTTAAATCTTTGACGCTTTTTATCTCGAAAGTGAGAAACATTTTGATTAGCAATATTGAACAAAAGAAGTTCAAAATCATGTTCTGAACAATATACAATCTTTCATTTTTCGCCAAACGTCCCCATTAAGGAGTTTAGGGGTTGGCCCCTAAAAATTTCTTTTGCAAATAACTTGAAAACGAAAAAGAATCTCTGAATAGTTGTTGAACAAAAAGTGTTCAAATTCCTAAGAGCTTTAAGATGAAATCAAGAAAAAGGGGCTGGGCACTCAAATTAGGGGCTAAGGGGGGCCAAAAGTCTTCAATCTCTAATTCTTTATGAGTTAATATTTTGTAATACATTACTGAAGCAAAGAAGTTTATCTCAACCGATTTACAACTATATATTATGATTTTTATGTCGTATGGCTCATAATTAGGGGCCATAAGGGGCCAGAATGTTAAATTTTTGACGCTTTATATCTCGAAAGTGAGAAATATTTTGATAAGTAATATTGAACAAAAGATGTTCAAAATAATGTTTTGAACAATATGCAACCTTTCATTTTTCGCTAAACGTCCCCATTAAGGAGTTGAAAGGTTGGCCCCTAAATATTTCTTTTGCAAATAACTCGAAAACGAAAATAATCTCTGCATAGTTGTTGCACAAAAAGTGAACGAAATCCCGAGAGCTTTAAGATGATATGAATACAAAAGGGCTGATCCCTAATGTTAGGGGCCGTGAGGGCCAAAAGTCGCATTTTTAAGTCTGTAATGTTCAATGTCTCTTTACAGATTATGGTGGCAAAATCGTGTTTCTTCACAATCTTTATCATTAATTTAGAATGAAAATCTCAATCAAAATCTTATCTCATCTCATCAAGTATTGGACGGAAGACCCACTCGTTGCTCGCAACGAGATCGTATCTAGTTAGGGTCTTCCGTCTTCAGCGGAAGACCCTTCTATTATTCTTCGGTTTCTTTTTTACCTTTATTATTATTATTTTTAAGGTCTTCCGCTCAGGCGGAAGACCTTTTACTGATTCTGATGGTTAAGATTATTCCCTATTATTCTTTTTTTCTTTTTTTTTTCCCTAGACGCCAACTTTGAGACCTCGTAACTCGCTCATTTCTAAACGGATTTCGCTCAAATTTTCAGCGTTTTTGAACGTTGCAAAACTCTATCAAAATTTTTTCATAAATTTCAAAAATTCCCTTCCGCTTTCGAGTTATTTCCCTTTAACTGAAAATATGGTACTGTTCATTTCCAGACAAAGGCTCAGAAACGACAAAAATGGAGCAGAAATTCGACTGCATTTAAATACTAGAAGAATTGAAGTTGTGCACATCGGTTTTTCTTTTTCGATTTCTGCTCTAATTTGTTAAGACATGATGAACAAATATTGTGCATAATTTTAAGATCTATCATTTGACATCATTAAAAAGGGGCTGGTCCCTCAAATTAGGGGTCTAGGGCGCTTGAAAGTTTTTTCTTTATAACTCAAAAACGGTAAATATTTCGATATGGTTATCGATTTGAAATGGATTTTTAAACATCTTATTGATCTCATGAAAACGTTATTTTGTTCGTCAGGTGTAATCGTATGAGCAGCGAACTTCATAATCCATGTACAGGTAACTGATTTTATACGGCAAGTGAAGAATTCTTTATGCGTACGCGTATAACACGCATAACTGATATAAACTGGATTAGAACAGTGGGACGGACAACTTCGGAATGGACATTTTTCCGAACTTGCGCACCCTTTTCCTTTAAAGCTATCATCTTAAGGTTTTTTTTAAATGGTGGGGTTTTTATAATCAAATTGATTTATGGAAAAAAAAATTCAACATTTTCTGCTAGTTTTTGAGATATTTGAGTTCAAAAACAAAAATCCCATGGGGAAACATGAACTTAAAAATACCCCACAAAAAACCCCACAAAAACCCCATGGGGTTTATTTTTCACCCCATGGGGTTAAATAACCCATATTATTTTTCAAGGGGTTTTTTAACCCACGTCTCACTAAAAATAAAATGTGGGGTTTATTATCCCATAATTTTTTATGTGGGGTAAAAAAACCCATATTATTTCTCTTAATGCTTGTAATTATCAAGTGAGAATTATAAAATAAATATTGTTTGGAGTTGCAACATAAATTAAGTACAATACATGTACATTTTTTATCAACTTTGTAACAATTTAATTAATTAATCTTTTTTTCAAATTCATTGATATACAGTACCTGGCCATAAGTGAGTCATAATTTTATTTTTACACTATATATTTCATTGAAAAACCTATTTTCATAAAAACTTGTTGTGAAGTCAATTTAGCTCAATTTTCATGATTTTTTCACTGAAACATGCAGAATTATTCAAATTTTCTTATCTTAAATGATAAACAAAATGATACTTAAACTATTGAGAATAAATCATAAAATATTGTCATGACAAAATTTTCTAACCTCAAATTACTATGATTTCTTAACAAATTGAAGTCTTAAAATTTTTGTTTTGCACTTGACCTGTGATTTCACGGTAATGCATAAAGATAAAACTATTTTGAAATAATGTGAAGAAACTACAACAAATTCTGCATTTTATGGTGTTTTAGACATTAAAAAGAAACAATAAATGACACTGCAAGAATATTTTAGAAAAATGTGTTTCCTAATGAAATATATAGTGGAAAAATAAAATTATGACTCACTTATGGCCAAGTACTGTACATTTATCACTGCATATGTAAATTAGACATGGCATAAGCATGATAAGAAGGGAATTAAATTATATTTTTTTGACTGACCCGTAAGTGAAAAAGTAAACAAATACGGATTAAAAGTTTGAAAGTTAGTCTAATATTCCAAGTGGGGGAGAGAAATGAATATAAAAAAAGACATTGGAGTGGACCGGCAATTTCATCAGAAAAACAATGTAAAAAATAACGTGACTTTGTTTACGCTACCGTAGCTCACAGGTTATTGTTTTCACTATTTTACTGATAAAACTGCCGACTCCTCAGTCCTGTGACCTGTTATTGAACACCGTTGATCGTGAATCACATAGTAATGATAGTTGTTCTACTTACATCATGTACATGGAGTTTAGTTTGAGCTCTGCTGTTTGTAGCATAATGGACTTGATTCAAACAAAGACAAAAACTTCTCTACTTTTCAAAGAATGTTTTTGAAATTGATTGAAAGAGACCAAATCAAATCATGACTTGTGATACTTCTGGTTACAGACTACTAATTTTACCCCTATTTCATTGACCACTCAAGTAGTTCCAGTTTAAAAATAGAGGTTTTTTCTTAAAAATTCTTTGGGGTGTTTATGGGGTGGACTGATGTTATTTCTGGGTTTAGATGGAAAGGAGAGGGTTTGAAAAAAAATATAAAATTGTTAATATGTGAAATTTTGCACTTGCGCGCGTAGTAGGAAGGGTGTAAAGAGGCCCATATTTACCCTTTCCCCGAAGAGAAAGTGAAAAAAGCAGGGTAGGGGTTATTTGCGATGCCTTAGCAGGAACTGCATGCGATGAATTTTCCTGAGAGTCTGAAAAATTTTTGGACTTGAATTCTTCTTACTCTGTGCCAAGTTTCAGGTAAGTTGAGCTGGTGTAATTTTTTTAATCATTTTTTATTGTATAAAGGAATGTATAGCAAAATAATTGGTAGTCTGTGTCCTATGAGGTCAAAGGTCAAATCTCACGTTAATCAATTTATTGGCACTTTTTGGATAATTTGGAACTAATTATGCAAATTGTTAACAAATTTTATGGAAAAAATTGTATTTTGGAGAAGTTAAATGGATTTAAATAATTGAAAAGGGGGAGGGGGCACCTGCTCAGCTTGTCAAAGGTATGACGTAATGTGTGCAATTGATGTGTGTCAAAAATTTATGCAATATGAATTTTGATTCTATATATAATGTTGTAGGTGACATAAAACCCATTCCTCACCTATCCTGCTATTTTAAATGCCAAATGGAGTTCAAAAACCAAGGTATGTTTTGAACATTTGATTGTTCAGATTACACTGTTGTTAATAGGAAAGTAATGCCTAATTTCTCAAAACTTTGGCTACTTGGTGTCTGTAATTTTAGTTGACACAGTTACTTATTAATTTGACACAATTACTTATTAATTATGGATGTGAACTAAAGTTGAAATTCTTAAAAATTTATTTTTTTTTCAGTGGCTCATTTCTAGCTGACTGATGTGGGATTGCAAGCAGTTATAGCCTGGATGGGTGGCTTCATAAAAAATCAGGCCAGTTGCCAGTCAGAAGTGAACAATTTTGTACCAGGAGCAGAGACAATGATCATTCAGAAAACAAGATACAGCTGTCAACAATATTACAGTCCACAACAGCCAAGTTAAAGGTATATAGTCAACTGACTCTTAAGTTTGTATTTTTTTTTTGTGTTTGATTTCTTTTTTACACTGTTTTCATCTGTCATCATCATCTCTTGCCAATCAATGTGTACTCTCTGAAACTTTTTCTATTTCCTTCTTCTTTTGGAATTGAATATCTGCTGTCTGATTGCTGGCACTGATCTGTGATTGTCCAAGACAGGGGAGGTCAGTAAGGTGCTCAACATTTCATATGGGATGTTTGGTCCTACTGACTTCTTCTACTCTTGTGGCATCTTTGACATCATTGTCGGTGGTCGCATATCAGACAAAATCATCATTTTTTGACAAGGACATGTGTTTTCAAGATTTTGGATAAACACTGTGCAGAAATAGTGATACACAAGACAGACAGAATTTATGTACTCCATTTTAATAGAACCTTCTCTACCCCCCCCCCCTCCCTGTTCTAGCTTCCAAGCATCTCCAGGAGTGATTATAGGTGACACAGGCATGGTATGTATTTTCTATGCTGAACCATTGAAAGTATATAGACATGCTTTTTAATCATTTTGTTTTTTTGGTACCTTTACAGTGCACAGTTGCCTCCCCTTTTTTTACAGCAGCCTGAAGAATGTATGTAGGTAAAATGCATATATAAATTCCTTTTCTTGTAAATTCAGAATTATAAAATCCAAAATTTCACAGAATTTTTGGTATTTATTATCTAATAATGCATATTGTTACAAGAAATACCCATCAAAGAAGTCTAAATATGACCAGGGATAATCCAATTAGAGTAGTAAGTACCACTTCCTGACAGAGGCTGAATTGACCAGGTTGGATAATCTGCTTATAACAAAGGTATTAATCTCTTTCCCTTAACTTTTATACTAATTTTTTATAGCCTATATATTGTAGAATTTTTTAATATTTGTTTTACTAAAATTAAAATGTGCTAAATATTTTTATTTTTAATATTTCCAAGAATTTTATGCACTTTGAAGGTATTTTTTTGAAAAATTGTTTAAAATATTTACTTATGCAATAGGTTAAGTTTTGTTCTTGAAATTTGTGTAGGACATATATATCTAGTATACAAAAATATAAGGAAAGAAAATAACTCTCATGCATGTGAGCTGTGAGCATTTCAAATCTGAGAACTGTGTGCCTAATGCTTATTTTACCCTCTGATTTAAGGTGTTCCAGCACATCAATTAAAGGGCCATAACTCTGCTTAGGAATAATCAATTTCAATGAAACTTCACAGGCCACTTTGTAGATACAAAAGACTCCAGCATGTCAAATTTCAGCAAAATCAGACAAGGTTTGTGTCCTTATGAGGTCAAAGGTCAAATCTCACGTTAATCAATTTATTGGCACTTTTTGGATAATTTGGAACTAATTATGCAAATTGTTAACAAATTTTATGGAAAAAATTGTATTTTGGAGAAGTTAAATGGATTTAAATAATTGAAAAGGGGGAGGGGGCACCTGCTCAGCTTGTCAAAGGTATGACGTAATGTGTGCAATTGATGTGTGTCAAAAATTTATGTAATATGAATTTTGATTCTATATATAATGTTGTAGGTGACATAAAACCCATTCCTCACCTATCCTGCTATTTTAAATGCCAAATGGAGTTCAAAAACCAAGGTATGTTTTGAACATTTGATTGTTCAGATTACACTGTTGTTAATAGGAAAGTAATGCCTAATTTCTCAAAACTTTGGCTACTTGGTGTCTGTAATTTTAGTTGACACAGTTACTTATTAATTTGACACAATTACTTATTAATTATGAATGTGAACTAAAGTTGAAATTCTTAAAAATTTATTTTTTTTCAGTGGCTCATTTCTAGCTGACTGATGTGGGATTGCAAGCAGTTATAGCCTGGATGGGTGGCTTCATAAAAAATCAGGCCAGTTGCCAGTCAGAAGTGAACAATTTTGTACCAGGAGCAGAGACAATGATCATTCAGAAAACAAGATACAGCTGTCAACAATATTACAGTCCACAACAGCCAAGTTAAAGGTATATAGTCAACTGACTCTTAAGTTTGTATTTTTTTTTGTGTTTGATTTCTTTTTTACACTGTTTTCATCTGTCATCATCATCTCTTGCCAATCAATGTGTACTCTCTGAAACTTTCTCTTTTTCCTTCTTCTTTTGGAATTGAATATCTGCTGTCTGATTGCTGGCACTGATCTGTGATTGTCCAAGACAGGGGAGGTCAGTAAGGTGCTCAACATTTCATATGGGATGTTTGGTCCTACTGACTTCTTCTACTCTTGTGGCATCTTGGACATCATTGTCGGTGGTCGCATATCAGACAAAATCATCATTTTTTGACAAGGACATGTGTTTTCAAGATTTTGGATAAACACTGTGCAGAAATAGTGATACACAAGACAGACAGAATTTATGTACTCCATTTTAATAGAACCTTCTCTACCCCCCCCCCCCCTCCCTGTTCTAGCTTCCAAGCATCTCCAGGAGTGATTATAGGTGACACAGGCATGGTATGTATTTTCTATGCTGAACCATTGAAAGTATATAGACATGCTTTTTAATCATTTTGTTTTTTTTGGTACCTTTACAGTGCAGAGTTGCCTCCCCTTTTTTTACAGCAGCCTGAAGAATGTATGTAGGTAAAATGCATATGTAAATTCCTTTTCTTGTAAATTCAGAATTATAAAATCCAAAATTTCACAGAATTTTTGGTATTTATTATCTAATAATGCATATTGTTACAAGAAATACCCATCAAAGAAGTCTAAATATGACCAGGGATAATCCAATTAGAGTAGTAAGTACCACTTCCTGACAGAGGCTGAATTGACCAGGTTGGATAATCTGCTTATAACAAAGGTATTAATCTCTTTCCCTTAACTTTTATACTAATTTTTTTATAGCCTATATATTGTAGAATTTTTTAATATTTGTTTTACTAAAATTAAAATGTGCTAAATATTTTTATTTTTAATATTTCCAAGAATTTTATGCTTTTTGAAGGTATTTTTTTGAAAAATTGTTTAAAATATTTACTTATGCAATAGGTTAAGTTTTGTTCTTGAAATTTGTGTAGGACATATATATCTAGTATACAGAAATATAAGGAAAGAAAATAACTGTCATGCATGTGAGCTGTGAGCATTTCAAATCTGAGAACTGTGTGCCTAATGCTTATTTTACCCTCTGATTTAAGGTGTTCCAGCACATCAATTAAAGGGCCATAACTCTGCTTAGGAATAATCAATTTCAATGAAACTTCACCGGCCACTTTGTAGATACAAAAGACTCCAGCATGTCAAATTTCAGCAAAATCAGACAAGGTTTGTGTCCTTATTAGGTTACTACTAATTTTACCCCTATTTCATTGACCACTCAAGTAGTTCCAGTTTAAAAATAGAGGTTTTATCTTAAAAATTCTTTGGGGTGTTTATGGGGTGGACTGATGTTATTTCTGGGTTTAGATGGAAAGGAGAGGGTTTGAAAAAAAATATAAAATTGTTAATATGTGAAATTTTGCACTTGCGCGCGTAGTAGGAAGGGTGTAAAGAGGCCCATATTTACCCTTTCCCCGAAGAGAAAGTGAAAAAAGCAGGGTAGGGGTTATTTGCGATGCCTTAGCAGGAACTGCATGCGATGAATTTTCCTGAGAGTCTGAAAAATTTTTGGACTTGAATTCTTCTTACTCTGTGCCAAGTTTCAGGTAAGTTGAGCTGGTGTAATTTTTTTAATCATTTTTTATAGTATAAAGGAATGTATAGCAAAATAATTGGTAGTCTGTGTCCTTCTAATTCCTCATTTTGGCACCATTGTCACCCACATCTTTTTCTTTCCCTATGTATAAGTCGTACTCTAAGAAACATATGGGTGACTCTGACAAATAGCGTAAAATTCAAAGACTAAACTGTTATATTTATCCGGAATTTGTTTTTCAGCTACACTGACAAAAGTTAAGTATATTATACTTATAGATGTTTATGCCCACTGGCCCTGATTTGGGAATAAATTCCATTGTATTCCATTCTAAATAATCTGTAAATGCAGTAGCTTCTCAATCCTAAACCAGAAAAATGCTTTCTTTAAAGTGATTAAAAGAACCAGTTCGTCTTCTTTCATGCAATATAACACTTTTATAGCTTTTTCAAAGGAATTAATGAATTTAAATCATAAAAAAAGAGATGAAAGAAGACGAACTGGTAGCGTTTGGAAGGTGTTATGGAGTAAAAATACCACACCAAGCAAATTTACATGAAATAAAATGAAAGAAAAGACCTATAGCCCTCAAGGTTTCACTGGTCAGCATGATCAAGGACTCTAATAAATTCATTCAATACGCATACAGGTATGGACTGACTATATAAAATCTAATATTTATTTTTGAATATTAATTATGTCTATAAGGCAGCTATAAAGCTCCTCCGTTTTTCAATAATTTATTTAAATTTTTAGAACTTATAGCCTTGAGTAGAAAACAGTCTCTCATTTCCTTAAATGTTTCAAAAAATATATATATAAACAAATACTTTGATAAAGTTAGAATTACTAAATACAAGAAATTTATAATTTATCATTTTAGATTAAGAAAGACCATACTTTTACAAGAAAAATAAAACCATACTTGCCAAATTTCATTGAAATATGAAAAAGTTATGGCCAGTTAAGAGAACACACCTGTACGATATTGACTGAATATGACATGATGATGGATTCTCCCCATGTAAATTTCAGTTCTTTTACAACTTATCATGTAAGATTTAGAAAGTTTATGCCATTGCAAGAAAAATAAAACCAATACTTGCCAAATTTCATTGAAATATGAAAAAGTTATGGCCAGTTAAGAGAACACACTAGTACGACTGACTGTGTATTACATGATGATGGATTCTCCCTATATAAATTTATGTTCTCTTTTAGTTTTACAATTTAATCACTTAGGATTAAGAAAGACCATACTTTTACAAGAAAAATAAAACCATACTTGCCAAATTTCATTGAAATATGAAAAAGTTATGGCCATGCAGTTAAGAGAACACACTAGTACAACTGACTGTGTATTACATGATGATGGATTCTCCCTATATAAATTTATGTTCTCTTTTAGTTTTACAATTTAATCACTTAGGATTAAGAAAGACCATACTTTTACAAGAAAAATAAATCCATACTTGCCAAATTTCATTGAAAAATAAGAAAGTTATGGCCAGTTAAGAGAACACACTAGTACGACTGACTGAATATGACATGATGATGGATTCTCCCCATGTAAATTTCAGTTCTTTTACAACTTATCATGTAAGATTTAGAAAGTTTATGCCATTGCAAGAAAAATAAAACCAATACTTGCCAAATTTCATTGAAATATGAAAAAGTTATCAGATCTCACCCTATAGGGAAACCAAACAAAGATGGTAACATCCAAATCATCTGCCGTTTCAAGAACTGGAAGGTCAAAAACAAAATATATGCGGCCAAACGAAATCTTAAGAAATCCGGAATCTTCATCACCGAAGACCTGACTAAATATCGACAGGGTATTGTTAAAGAACTCGCTTGTGCTAAAAGAGCTGAAAGAGTTCATTCCTTCTGGACCAGTGATGGCAGAATCTTCATGAAGCTGCATGACAAAGGTCACCGATACCTTATTCGTTCTATCAAAGATCTGCACGAACTTGCCCCACCGCAGTGGACATCATCTGACCCAGAATATGTATCACACGATGACCAGTATAAGTAAATTCACTGTGTATTTGTTATTACGACATGTTAAAAAATAAGTGATTTGATTACAGACCAGCTAGAAATAATAAATCAAAATCTACACTAAAAAATCCTTATCTCTCCTTTTCATACTCATTATCAAATTATGACCGCTGTTTTTTGCAGAGTCATGTTTATAGTTTTCACGCTGTTTTTATTTAGCACCTATGCCCATACGCATCTTGCTTTCTTCAGTGACACACACCTGTCACTTTTTTACTTTTTGTTTACAGTTTTCATTCTCAAATTGTTTTCTTTATTTTTGTATATACACTTTCGTTTGTTGTTTTTGTTTTCTTATCATTTTTACTTCTTATATAATGGTCACAGTTTATCCTACATGCATTCAGAAGATTTTGATATTTGTCATTATTTGCGGCTCCGATATTCAACGTTTATCCTTTGTTCAGAATTTTTAGCCAATGGCAGGTAACACAGTGTCACAATATCGAGCCGCAATAGGAATCTATTATTCAAAAACTAGATGCACAGTCAAATCAATGTTATTTTGTATATTTGATTTTAGAAAAGTATTTTCGCACCTATTGCAATTGTATAATTATTACCTTCACAGGTCCAAATGTATAACAAACCAGATTATGAAAAGCTCTATCCATGTATTTTTTTGCCTGCAAATTATACATTTTCTATTATTATTGTCCGGCGACATTGAAACTAACCCTGGTCCGATTGGTGCTTCTATTCATAGTTTAGATATTTTTCATCTTAACATTAGGAGTATTAGAAACAAAATAGAAAGTTTAAATACTTATGTAACTGACTTCGATATCTTATGCTTTACAGAAACACATTTGGACTCTAATATAAGTAATAGCGAACTTTCAATTGAGGGATTTAATACAATATTTAGAAAAGATAGGAATTCGCATGGAGGGGGAATTATTGTTTATATATCAGAATCTCTTCGAGCCATTAGACGTGATGATCTTGAACCTATTCCAATAGAATGTATCTGGTTAGAAGTGTGTGTACCCACCTGTAATTTTCTTCTGTGCTGTGTATATCGTCCACCAAACAGTAGCATTTCCTTTTGGGATAATCTTATATGGTCTATTGAAAAAGCTTCTGATATTTCCAGTAAATTAATTTTAGTTGGAGATCTAAATGTAGATTTTTTTAACATTCCTCGAACACACATCATAAACGAAATTCTGTTAAAATACAATCTCACTAACACTATCCATGAAGCCACTCGTATCACGGGCTCGTCGAACACACTTATTGACCCAATTTTAGTCAACCCAGATGTATCAGTTCTTCACTCAGGCGTGTTAAATACAGAAAGTACAATCAGCGATCACAAAGCGACATACATTTTCCTCAAATCTACTGTTAATCTAAACCAATCTTATGAACGCAAAGTGTGGGTATATAAAAATGCAGACATGGACAAACTAAATTCACTCATTGAAAATACTGTTTGGGTGAATCTCATTTGTAATGCACAAGATGTTGATCAAGCAACTGAAAACTTCTCTTTGACATTTATGAATATAGTTAGACAAAGTATACCAGAACAATCTGTTATTATACGGCCCAAAGATAAACCATGGTTTGATTCTGCACTGCGCAAAACTCTTCGAACAAAAAATAGACTTAAGCGAAAAGCACAAAAAAGCAAAAAAGAATCTGATTGGACAAATTTTAAACAAGTGAGGAATAAGTTTAATAATATGAAAAAACATGCAATTGAAAATTACAACAATAATCTAGAATTACACCTTAAGGATGCTAGCAAAAACAACTCGAAATTATACTGGAAAATACTGAAGGATGTTTTTAAAACAAAAAATGCCTCTGATATTCCACCATTACAATATATAACTGATAGTGGTCGTACAGTTATTGCTTATTCAAACGAAGAGAAAATAGATGCACTTAATAACTATTTTACATCTGTATCATGTGTTGATGATAGTGAGTTAGAATTACCTGAGGCATATCATGTATGTAACAGTGAAATTAGTAGTGTATGTATTACTGAGCAAGAAATAATTGATATTGTAACTATACTTCCTACAAACAAAGCTATTGGTCATGATAATATTAGTCATAAGATGTTAAAATCAGCAAAGTTTACTATTGCTAAACCTCTTTGTTTATTGTTTAATAGATCTCTAAATGAATGTATTTTTCCCTCTGCATGGAAATTAGCAAATGTACTTCCTCTTTTTAAAAAAGAAGATCCTTCTGTGATGTCTAACTACAGACCAGTGTCATTGTTGAGTTGTGTTGGGAAAATCATGGAAAGAGTTGTGTTTAAATATATTTATAATTATTTTCATGACAATAATCTTTTTTATAAATACCAGGCTGGTTTTTTACCTGGGCATTCAACAGTATACCAGCTGATAGAAACATATGATAATATTGTTAAAGCTATTGATGATGGAAAATTTTGCTGTATGATTTTTTGTGATTTGTCAAAAGCATTTGATCGTGTTTGGCACAAAGGTCTTTTATTTAAGCTTAAGACATATGGGATTACTGGTAGTTTGTATAAATGGCTTGAGAATTATCTGAATTGTCGGTACCAAAGGGTGATGCATCGGAACTTATTATCAACGCCAAAACCCTTATATGCTGGTGTTCCCCAGGGCTCAGTTTTAGGACCACTTTTGTTCTTAATTTATGTTAATGATGTTGCTGATAATATGGTTACTTTTTGTAGATTATTTGCTGATGATAATTCTTTGCAGCATTCGTCTCATAACATGAAAAGAATTGAAAGTGACTTAAACAAAGATTTAAATGCTCTGGAACTATGGTCTAAAAAATGGTTATTGAAATTTAATCCCTCTAAAACAAAAGTAATCATGTTTAGCACAAAGAAAAATATAGAATATCCTAAGCTTCTTTTTCAACAATGTGAATTAGACTTCATTACTGAACACAAACACCTCGGAGTACTATTTTCACACGATGCCAGTTGGTCACCACATATTGATAATATACTGTCTATTGCTTACAAAAAATTGTCTCTTTTGAAAAAATTAAAATTTAGAGTAAATCGAAAAACACTCTCACTCATGTATACATCATTCATAAGACCGCAACTTGAATACGCTTCAGTGGTGTGGGGGTGCTGTCAACAGGGTGATAGTGATAAGTTAGAAAAACTTCAACTTTATGCAGCTAGAATTGTAACAGGGTTAACAACTATAGCTTCCAAAGATTCACTTTATTTTGAAACGGGGTGGGAACCGCTTAGTTGTAGAAGACAAGAAGCTAGATTAAAAACAATGTTCAAACTTCATAATAATTTAGTGCCAGAATACTTAATGGACATCCTTCCAAATATGCGCTGTAACACATCTATCTACTCGACAAGAAATTCTCAAAATTATGATATTCCAAAGTGTCGATTACAAACTTATAAGTCTACGTTTATTCCTACTGTAGTTAACGAATGGAACTCCATTCCACTTGAAACTCGAAATTTACAGTCAATGTCAAAATTCAAATCTAAAATTAGTAATAAAAAATCTAGATCTGCCCCACCTTCTTACTTTGATTACGGTAACAGAAGACTTAATGTTCTTCAAACCAGACTACGACATAATTGTGTATTAAATAACGACCTTTATAGATGCAATTTAATATCAAGTCCCTTGTGCACATGCGGTAAAGTTGAGGACACATATCATTATTTTTTCGTATGTCCAAAGTATGCGAACGCCAGAAATGAATTTTTAAATAATTTTTTACAATTTGATAAAATCCACATACTAGATACACATGTCTTATTATGGGGAGTTGAATCACTGAGTGCTGCAGAGAATGAACGTCTCTTTTCTTTTGTTCAAACATTTATTAAGCATTCTGGTAGATTTCCTTGTTAATTACTGTACCTATATATATGAATTTGTTCAACTTTTATATATTTATACATATATGCAAAATGCATCAATTTGTTTACTTTTGCAAATTCTGAATCCTTTATATAGCATGTTTAACTGTGATAATATCAATGTGTAATTTACATGTATAGGGAGAGGGCGTTATAAGTATTCAGTACTTGTGCTCAATCCCTTTGTAATTATATTACAATAAAATATGTTCAAATCAAAAAGTTATGGCCAGTTAAGAGAACACACTAGTACGACTGACTGTGTATTACATGATGATGGATTCTCCCTATATAAATTCATGTTCTCTTTTAGTTTTACAATTTAATCACTTAGGATTAAGAAAGACCATACTTTTACAAGAAAAATAAAACCATACTTGCCAAATTTCATTGAAATATGAAAAAGTTATGGCTAGTTAAGAGAACACACTAGTACGATTGACTATATGTATAACATGATGATGGATTCTTCCTATGTAAATTTATGTCCTCTTTCAGTTTTACAATTTATCATTTTAGATTAAGAAAGACCATACTTTTACAAGAAAAATAAATCCATACTTGCCAAATTTCATTGAAAAATAAGAAAGTTATGGCCAGTTAAGAGAACACACTAGTACGAATGACTGAGTATAACATGATGATGGATTCTCCCTATGTAAATTTAAGTCCTCTTACAATTTATAATTTTAAGTCTCAACTCTGTTTTAAGTTGTTATAATCTGCACCAGGCCAGTAAGAACATTTTAATAGAAAAGGTCATATGTTATATGTAGGCTTTCACAAATTAATTTGGTAAAATTAAAAAGAAATGTTGGAAAAGTATTCCATGAAGATACAGTATATTTTAATCTGTTTAATAAGAAATATATAAAGAAGTTGAGTAATACATGTATGAATTCTTATTTATGAAAATAAGTTGCAAATGATTTTGAATGAGCAAACCATTGTATTGTTTATTACCAAGAACCATACAGTTCATAGGTTTAACGTATATACATAAATCAGTTGTACAGTATATGTATAACATTTCAATGTCATTCGAATATTATGAAGCCTTACATCAGAGACATAAATAACAGTTATTATGTCTCTGCTTACATCCAAGTATTTGGAAATTTATCAATATGTCAATGACCGTTTTCCATGGCAATAACACAGTAATTATCAATTAGTAAAATTACAAAAAAAAGTTAATTTTTCATTTTTTTTTTTTTTTTTTTTTTTTGTATTTTCAAAAATTAAAACTTTGAAATGTGATTTTTAATAGGAAAACTTAAAAAAAAATTTAGAGTACCTAGTTACTCTGAAACCAGCTATGTATACACAAAGGGATATAGTAAACAGGAAATGGTTCGTGTAATGATCAGTCTGTGTGGAAATGAATTCTTGAATATATGTATATACCGGGTATATCATCATATAGACTGAAACTCTGAAAGGTGTGAGAACATTCCTTCGGGCAAAATTCTCCAATATATTTTCAAAGGTGTGAAATAGGGATAATTCACTGATTTCAATTTAATTGATCTTTTACAAATTTATACAGATTTTCAGAATTAATAAATTGAAAATCAATTTGCAATTCATCCCTTTTATGACAACACTAATCAAAGGGTTTTAATTAAGACTGTTTTTCATGATTCAATACTCCAATTAAAATCATCATAATTTAATAATTAGGTACTCAGTGGTCATTAAATAATACATGACTTCCTCTCTCTCTCTCTCTCTCTCTCTCTCCTCTGTATAAAATTATTGCACTTCCTCTCAAATTAGCAAAAAATTCTGTTAGTTGTATATCAACACTTGAGGGGAAGTTTGGAATAGGTTAAGCATGTTAAGTATAAAGCATTCTGAAATAATCAGGCCTTTGATTTTTTTTTTTTTTTGGGGGGGGGGGGGGGGTTGTGGGGTTGTTACCAAATAACGATGAAATGTATAAGGAATATTGTTTAAGGTTTCCGTTAATTATATAATAGTGTTGCATTATGCATGTACTATGCCTAAATAGTTGGCAGGGTTTGACACATGGTGCACGAGCCGGAGGCGAGTGCACTATGTGTCAAACCCTGCCAACTATTTAGGCATAGTACATGCATAATGCAACACTATTGTTATTATTATGCTGACTGTTGTTATTATTTATGCGGCAATCCATTTGATTTTTTCCCGAAAATAATGGTGGTAACACAGCGCTCTTGCAAAAACTCATTCAAAATCTTCATGCTAAAATTAGTTGCATGCTTAGTTATTTTGGTTACTAGTATTTTCTCAAAATAAGTCAGGATTTTCTGTCCCAAAGATACTCATCTTTATTTTCTGTTTTGTTAGTAAGACTGATTTGTTTACAGACGTGGATTCTCATTGATAATTTTCTTTCACATCTTTCAATCAAGCGCTATATAAAAAAGCGTTTTAATGACCCCATGATATCAATTCATCTAACGATCTGTATGTAATTAGTTTGAAACTGTGTTGTACACATTTATCTAAGATTCCTTAGAATAAATATAACTGATTTCAAATAATATTTGTCTATTTTCTCCTTCTTGTGTCAATTGTATAAATTAAGTTTATATATTTAATAAAATTCTCCCATTCTATGATCGTCTCTGTGGCGTAATCGATTAGGCATCGGACTGGCAACCTCATGATCGTGAGTTCGATACCCGGTGTGTGCATAGTAGAATTTTATTCAGAAAATAAGGCCGTGCACTATTTCGGCATAGTATGCTTACGCTATATAACTCCTTAGACCACTATGCGAGAATAGTAGGGTATGGGTTATATAGAGACAAACTGACAGGAAGCAT
>NW_026920763.1:0-17732 GCF_032062105.1 Saccostrea cuccullata
GATATTTAAGCGTGTTTAACTGTTTACTCATCAAGAAACAATTTTAATTTTTTCTCTTTTTTGCAATAGGCACCATGATAGCGGGCTTTTCTGTATTGTGCTGTGCCAAAACAGACGATATCACACCTAAACAGAAATACTCATCAGCCATAGTTGTAGTGGCGATCGGTTTCCTCCAACTGATCATGGTGTCGTGCTTTCTGATTGGCTGGATTTGGAGCGGGATTTGGGGAGTCTCATTAATTGGAAATTCAGGTACTATTCAATATTTAGATATGACTTTAAATTAGAGAAAAAAGAAATATTTTTTTAGTTGATCTTCATGTTCTCGAACACCGATGGTACAAGAGAATAAGAGATTTGAAAACCCTAACCACATATTCTAAAAGTGTATATCGAATCCTTGGATATCATTTAAAAAGTAAACTATCTGTTCAATGTATCGAGTTCATGATACATGTAACGAAGTTTGATAGTATATTTAATAAGAGGATATAATAACTGAAATTCGCATTATTTTTGTCTCATTTCAGCTGAATATTACAAAGAATCCGAGTCCTCAAACTGGAGAGGCGATAGCCGCCGACGCTTACGGCCGCGGTCGAACCTAATTTACCCGATGCGGGCCAGATCTAACATAAGGTACCACAGTCCCCCTCCGCCGTATGAAATGTACCGGACCCCACCCCCAGGGTACTCCATGCCCGGGCAGACGCTGGATCAAGAGGAAACGGAAGTTCCGGCGGAACCAGAACCCGATCGAAATTTAGATATGGTACATTTATTTTTTTAAAAGATTTGCTTGTGGACTCAGCAAAGAGTTTTAAAATCTTTTAAATCAGGTCAAATATGAAAAATAAGGACAATATTTTGCTATCGGATTTACACTTGTGGTCAATGTCTCCTCTTGTTGTTGTGTTAACGACATTTAAAAATAAGACATGGTTAGGTAAATTTATAAAAATCATCTTAAAATTACTTTCGGCACCTTTATTTTTCATCCTCCCTTAACTTGGCTACACGTATAAAGTTAAGTATAACATAATGGTGCCCCCCCCTTTTTTTTCATTTGAATTTCTCCGGTATAATACAAAAAAGTCTTCTTAATCATGTTTTCTAATATTTATTGATTTTACAGCTAATTCAGCGATTGAAATGCTGTAGTATTAAGTAAATTAAAAAAAAAATCAAGTATCTAATTAATAAATGTTTGTTTTTTATTTGAATATAGCATAATTACGTTATATTAACAAGAGATATAAATAACATTTTTTTATTAGAAATTAAAATTATTTCAGGTTGAAGAGAATATAATTAGAAACGAAGAAAATAACCCACAACCTCACTATTGGCAGTGCATGGTGTGTCGGAAACAAAACAATGCTTCGGAACGCAAGGTAGGCCTTCTTCTGAATTTAAAGACCTTCTGGTCTTGTGTGGTTTTTTGATCTTCAACACTGATATATTTGTAGGGCCACAAGCTGTACTCAATAATTGTGTGCTGCTTTGTTAACTGTATTGAGAATACAAAGAAAAGGGTCATGGAGAAAACACCGAATTCACTTTGAAATTTCAGAAACTAAAGATATTTTTAAAAATTCTTAACCCTCTACTCCCTTTCACTCCCTTTCACATTTTTTTTTACTATGCACTTAATGTGTATGAATTTATATTGCCATGGTAAATTTTGTACTAAACTGCCTACATGTAGCACATCCTATATAACTATTATAATAATTATGTAGTTACACAATACATGTGTACATGCATGTGCATGTACTATATATAGTATAACTTTAAAACTTATTATTAACGGATTTCAAACCCCCGAAAGTCTTTTTCTTGCGGATTTTTAATTACTAAATTATTTTTATTTCTATTTCAGTTTCAGTGTAACCGCTGTATGGAGACAGTGTGTGATTCTTGTTATCAGCAGCACTTTACGATGCCAAACGGGGAGCGGATCGTAGTATGTGACACGTGTTACAATGAACTCTCACTCCCAAACATCACGTGACATGTACCCAATTATTATTATTATTTGAAGGGATATTTCAAAGAAGCTCCTGCATTGGTTAAAAGAGCTGTGGTTATCTCCCAAAGATTCTGAAATTGAAAAAAAATGCATTTTAAAAAATTATATTTTTTCATAAACGTAAACGTATGTATAATGTCGCATTCTCTAAGTCTGTGCATATATTGAAAGAAGGGAAAATATACTGAGAAAATGGTTAAAGTACTATTGACTTTAAAATTGTAAAATTAAAATTCCTTTGAAACAGCGTCACAGTGTGGTACAATATTTCTTCCTTCAATTACAAACTTATACTGATTAAGTTATTTTATATTTATATATTTATTATTTTAATACTGTATGTTGTATTTAATACATAAAAACTGTTAAATGAAGGACAACTGTATAACTCATGATTTAAAAAAAAAGCTGCAAACGTCAATCAAAAGATTTCAGATTTACACGGAATTTCTTTCCTGTATTTAGCACTTTAGATTTTGTTGCATTCAGTATGTGATATTTTACCATAATATATTATACCACAGGCAGATGGTTATTTTAAGAAATAATATACCCGGTAATACATGTTGCATTTCTCGTTGATTTGAAATAAAAAATTTCTTAAGAAGTTTTAATTCTCATCAGTTAAATCTCTCTCTAGCTCTCTTTCTCTCTCCCTCTCTCTCTCGCTCACTTTCTCTCTCTCACATTCTCTCAATGGAATGATAAAGATACTAGTATTTCAATAATAAGTGAATCTTTCTCTCATTATAAACTACATGTACTGAAGACTTGATATGATCTCTCTCTCTCTCTCTCTCTCCCTCGTTATTAGCTGCAGAACTGTAGCTCTCTCGCTCACTATGGGTATTTTTCGTGTATTTTATACTTTCCCCAGCTTTGACAATAACTTTAAATGGTATTTAATAATTAATCATACATTCAACTTCAATTCCTGATAATTTACTTACCTCTCAAGCTAACAAATGGCTGTTTGTGGTTACAGACGTCGAAATGGAACTCTTTTAAACCGACATTCCAATACTATAAACAGGACTGTTTTGTACCGTTAAAAGGTAAACAAAATTTCAAATATAAGAGTTAAATATATGAATTATTATTGGATACCATTCTAAAAGCCATAGGAAGCATAAACTACACGAAATAATCAAATAAATACAGTAGCGACAAAAAATCGTCGGCGTAAATCGAAGGTCTTTACAACGCTTGGATCTGTAGCTCTCTGCTTTATCTATCCGAATTTTCTCAGGCAGAGAGCTACAGTTCTGCAGCTAACAACGAGAGAGAGAGAGAAAGAGAGAGAGAGATCATATTAATACTTCAGTACATGCATCGTCGGAAACCCACGGGTGATCTCGTCTTTATAATTAGTAAAGACGAGATCACCCGTGGGTTTCCGACGATGCAGTACATGTAGTTTACAGTGAAAGAGAGATTCACTTTATTATTGAAATATTTTTATCATCCCATTTTAACTCTCTCTCTCTCTCACTCCTCTCTCTCTCTCAATCCCTCTCTCTCTCCACTCTCCTTCCCACTCTCATTCCCCTCTCTCTCTCCCTCTATCTCTCAGTCCCTCTCTCCTCACTCTCACTCCTCTTTCTCTCTCACTACCTTTCTCCCACTCTGGTTCCCTCTCTCCACCATTCTCACTCCCTCTCTCTCACTCTCTCCCTTCCTCTCTCCCCACTCTCATTCCCTCTATCTCCCCACTCTCACTCCTTCTCTTCTCACTGTCACCCCCTCTCTCTATCCCCACTGTTACTCTATCTTTCCCCACTCTCTCTGGGGAGAATGGGAAAAGATAGAATAAGAGTGGGGAGAGAGAGGATCTACACTCAACCCACTCTCACTCTCCCTCTTGCTCAAAGACAGCGAGAGAGATAGTAGGAGGCTAGTTGTGATTAGGAGAGAGAAAGGAGAGTAGGCAGAAGGTGTTCAGATAGAATGGGAGGTAGTAACCGCCCACTCTCACCCTGTTCTCTCTCCCTTACTATATCTCTCCGTCTCACTCCTCCTCCGCTCCCGTTGTGTCTTTCTCTCTGTCTCCCCACATTTTCACTCTCTCTTTCTTTTTTTTTTTTTTTTTTTGATTTTGTTTTCCTGACTCAGATTCTTCTAACTTGCGTGAAATAAACTATTTATATGCATCATACATCGATTTTTCGTAATTGTTTACAATTAAAAACAATGGAAATAATTCTATTTCCATAATAAAGAGAGCATTCTTTCTTTGTTGTAAAATAAATTATAAAATGTATATTCTTGATCTTTTTATTTTAAGTAAATTTATCAGAATTGACCATTTGTGCCAAAAAAATTATGTCATTTAGTTTTACAAGGGTGATAACTTAAGACAAAAATTTATAGAGACGGCCTACCAAAATATTTTTTATTTCACTTAATGTATATATTGGGATTGACATTCACTATCTTTATCCCTTGTTTGCAATCAGTTTATTTGAATTCTATATTTTACGTATTTTTTCTGCCCATGCAGACATTGTGAGGTTGCGTTGATACTAGCCAAAATGCACTTGCATCTTGACTCCCTTGTTGTCCTTTTTTATATTTTTGCTTTTAATTGAATTGTTCGTTTGGTATTTTATTCAAATATGTACTGTTTGTAAAAAAAAAAACAATTAATTTTTATTTGTTACATGGTCTACTCTTCTAACCATAGGCTTTAACTTTACAGTTTTCGAGAGGTTAACCGTTAGGCCTTCAGCGTATGAGTGAATGGTCACCTATAATTACGGGTTCTGACCATGCATGCCTCTGGGAAAATACAAATCATTCAATGTAGCAGTAGAAAAATACATTAGAAAAGGAATTCGACAAAATTCCTTGAAAAAAACATGGCCGTAGGAACCGGGAGGGGCGGGACCCTCCCCACGTTTGATAGCCTTTTAGTTTTTTTATTTTTGCTTGTCAAGGAATTTTTCGTAGTTAATACCGGTAGTACCCGAACTGAAAACCCCCTCTCCATTCCCCCAAATTGAAATTGCTTCTTACGGCCCTAAAAAAATTGTGACTAATTTTTCGGCGTGGTTACCCATGCCCCATATAGCCAGAGTTTGAGAGATAAACACTTTGATGAATTCCATGCAAAGGAGAATTAAGGCTGTGACAGCGAGATATGCGGGGAGACATTGAAGACAATGAAAACTTTCGATTTTCATTTTTGGAGGATATCGTCATGATATCAATTTCAATAACTCCCGAATTATAAGACAAAATCAAATGGGATTTAAGTTACATTTTCTTTAAAGATGATTTTAAAAGTTGAATAGGATTACTTAAACAAAAAGTTGAAAAATAAATTTAATTCAATTCAAAAGTTTACCCTGCGTTTCTTTTTCCTTTCAGTATATATTCCACATGTATAACATTTCAGTCAAAATACTAGGTGTATTTGATCTATTCTACAAATATATACACTGGATCCATAAGATTCTGCATCTGAAATCTGTCTTCATGAAAAATTACATCTTCGACGTTCTCCCTCCAATATTTCTTATCCAAATAAACCAAGGGAAAAAATAAACTGCAAGTCTATTTACAAAGACACTTTAAAATTGTGCCTAAGAAAAAGTTTCAAATTGCTTTGCATAATATTTTTTTTATTACATTTTTACCCGTGAAATACTGTAATTTATTCATTGAATAAAAATGATATCCTGTCACAGTGTGAAAGGATATCAAAATGATATCCTGTCACAGTGTGACGAATATCAGAAGCGCGGGAAAACTCTCGATTTCCCTTCCCATAACGAAGATTGTTGTAAAAAAAAAACTTCCTTGACATGATATAAGATAGATCATGTGGCGTAGCATCGTTTTTGAAAGTGGGGGGGGGGGGCAGCCAGAGAAAAAAATTACTTACCTGAAAAAATTTACAAGCAAAAAAAAAAAAAAAAAAAAAAAGAAAAAAAAGAAAAAAAAAAGGAGTGTCGACTACTTTTAGTACCAGTATTAATACTACTACATTCTTGGTACATCACTAAAAGTGGGGGGGGCAACCAGGCTTTCAATTAACATTTCCTATAGTATAAGAAAGGTTGGGAAACAAGTTGGGGGAGGGGGGAGGGGACCAGGGCTTCGCACTCGTGAAAATATCAAAAATCCTGTCCCACTCGTGAAATAAATTCCATATTCAACTACAAAACATTGAATATCTTCTATCATGAGTTTGACCTTTCTGCAGTGACAAAGTGTGATTTTTCTGGCATTGAAAATTTAATAAACAAGAAAATTATTAGAAAGTCTTAAACATTTTAAACTTTTGCTAAATTTAAGCAGATAGGTCAAAGTTAAAACTATTCAGAAAAGAACATCAAAAGTGGGGTATACGATGTAAATTTTAGATACCACTAAAAAGTGTTAATTCTATGTAAAATTGGCTCCATTTTTTCCTTGACTTTCAGAATTTATTTATACTATATTAGTCTCAATTCCTTGAAAGAATTCATAATAAATAATTAAAATGATAATTTAAAACCATAATACACAGGTAACACATTTCACAGCAAAAAATTGCTTCGTGTGCAACCACTCCACAGTTCCACTCATTAATTTTTTTTATAGAATACAATTATAATAATTTTGGATTAAACTGTACATAATAATTCAAAGTTATAATACAATATTATACAACAATGCTGTTTTGATATACATAAACATCTGACAATAAGGTATAGAGAGATATGTAGGTTAACCTGATAAATATTCGTAATAATATTCATTTATATATTTCTTTCTTGGATTTAGATATCTAGGGCATTGGAGAAGGAAATGAAATTTATCTTCTGTTTGATGACTGTCACAAACATCGCATATTCTATCATCTCTGCTCTTGCCTGGTACTTTCCGCATTCTATGTTAAGATAGTGCGACAAATTTTCAAGTCTGATGCGGGAAACATGCTTTTTTTGAATTACTTTGAAAATGTTTTGTTAAATAGGGTTGCATTTTATCCACTTATTATACAATAAGTCTATTAAAATCTATTTCTATATTTTCAAAGTCAAAATCTACAATTTTATTTCACAATGAAATGGAAATTTATATAAGGAATCACTGTCTAGTTAGTATAGTATGCCAGGAACATTAACGATAGTGGAAAACAAGGGATAATTTATGCATAACGGGCTATCTCTTATCATTTCTGCAAATCAATAAGAGATATATGTATTTTTTAATTATAATTATTGTATCACCCATGTAGATCCACCTCCTTGTTTTATCTCAAACAAAGGGAAGTCACTCGTATTACCTACATCCGGCTTTGTTTGTAAACAAACAAAATATGAGAAGGTAAGGAATCGTACATCATTTCTTTTAACCTTAACGTATAAACCCATTTTAATTTTACTTTTTTTTGTTAAAAATGTCCTAATATTTTCAATAAAACACAGTTTTATTTCTGTGGGCTTCATTTTTAATTACAAACTGTTGTTGTTTTTGTTCCTTTAGGGCATGTACAAGGAATTTCAGACGATGACGCATATAAATATTAAGTACAAAAGTCATTGATGAAATAGAAAGTGAAAAAGAAATCTGTAAAGACAGAAACATGGGTCGCGGTGAGGTCCGCGCCCGGGGGAAACAGGGGCGGATCGCGGTACCCGCTATGCCCCGTCCGATGGCAATACTGTGTTGTATTCTGAATTTTCTCGTCCCAGGTTTGGGTAAGAGTTATCTATCTTTTCCCTTACATTATACATAGAGTGAATCCACAGCCACCTGACGTTACTTATTTTTCTTTTAATGGAAAAAGTATACCCCTTACTTTAAAGAAAAATACGTAACGTCAGGTGCCTGTGAGTGAATCAGTCTCCTAGACTTTGGATATGCGATGGTAAACTGATATTTATACTCTTATTTTTAAAGTATTGCAATACTGTTGTTTCTGTCGTCTGACGTTATCAAAAGTAGAAAAAAAATCTTACTTTAGAGACGAGATCATAATTTCGATATGATGTAAACCCCCCCCCCCCCCAGTTTTTGACAAGAATCCACAACCATTTTAATGTATAGATAATTGAATAAAATCTGACAATCACTAAGCAGCAATCTTACATTAATGTATATATTACAAATATTTTACTTAACTTGATAACAGGGAATTTACACTGCCCCGTGTAGGGCCGTGTTGCAAAACCCCTTCCTTTTCCCCAAAATTATCTGCAATGCAGCATTTTTCAAATTTTGAATGTACAAAAATAACGTGATCAGAATTCATGAAAAAACAAACATGGCTAGGTTTGGAAGTCTGAATGAAATGAACAAAATTTTAGAAAACATGGATAAACTACTAAATAATTGTACTTACAATGTACATGCATCTCTGAATTTTAGTTCTGAATTATTTAAGAAAAAGGTCAATTTTATTCATAAATTTCATATGAAACCGAGAGTTCAATTGACAGCAATCGAACTATTTAAGAGGGAGTCTATGAGAAAACCATGCAGAGAGCTATTCATGTTAGGTTCTCAATTTCACTTCCCATTATTATATTTATTCATTTCAAGCTATTGTAAGACTTTTCTGTAAATTTGGTCAAAATCTGCTGATTAGCATAGTGTACATGAGCACTATCTATGTTTGTCATTGGCAAATGGTCATAATGTTATAAAACACATGAAAAATACCAGTTACCTTTACATCTTTATTTTATTACAAACAAATTTCTGGGAAAAGATATGGTGTATTTTATACACATATGAACACTGTTAATCCTTTCCATTATAAAACTTTTAAATTAATTAAGCTTTCAGCGGGAGACAACTCCAATTATCTCAAGATGTTCTAAAAATAGATTTTTCTTGCCTTAATTCTAAGAGCCATAAAACCTGATACACAGCAAAGAGAGAAAATTTTTTTTTGTTCCTTGAAAGGTCATTAAATAGTGTTTTTACCAAAAATTGGAATTTTTCGGATTATGAAATATAACAAAGTTATGATAAAAACAAACTTTTACCAATTTTTAAATCAACAAGGCCAATTCCAGCCCATATTAGACCTAGTTCTTTAATGTTTCAAATCTAAATATTTATTACATATTTTGTAAAATGAACATAATAATCTACACGTAGTACAATAAATAGAAATTTTTCCTCAATTACAACATTCTGAAAAGATTACAATAATATACCATTCTTACAATTATTTTTAAACCTCAAAGGGTTTGGGGGGAGTTAACTTCACTAATATTTTTAAAAATGATTAAATTAAACTAAGATGTGTTTGTGAAACACTATACACCCTTTGGCAACAAAGTTCTGAAAAGTTATTTTTAATATATAGGTCAAAGTCAAGGTCATAAGGTCAAAAGTTATGGCAAAGGTTAAAGTTGACAACAGAAAAACAGATAATCAGAAAAACAGACAAATAGGACAAAACAATATACCGGTACGACCCTTATCTATGGATCCAGGTGCATATAAAGTATTCCATTACAATATAATGTACACATCTGTATTTAAATATACTTTGAATATCAAATATCTTCAGTACGTATAGTTGAAGGAGAGTATGATGATTGATAAAGTAATGAGCTTCACATATATGTATGTTTGGAACTTTGGAAGACATCGGGTTGAAATGTACTTATAAGACCACATTTAATAATTTTTAACTTCTAATAATCCTTTGAAGCATAAGGCCACAATTGCTAAAAAATTAAAACAGGAATTGATGCAATTTTCATACCATAAAACTACTTGTATTGTCTCTGTCCTCTAAGACAACCTGATTTTGAATGTGAATGGATTTACTTAACCACAATGCAATAAATTCAAGTACAGGTAATATTATATGCAATATAACTGTAAATCTATAAAACTGTATTGGAATGTTTAAAGAAAAAGAAAAAAAAAACATTCAAAATTCTACATTAACATTCTGAAAAAATTATTTTACCCCAGTACATGTATCATGTTTGAGAACAAATAAAAAAAAATTCCAAAAAGATGTACTTTCATTCTATCATGTTCTATTTAAGAAATAAAGTCCTTGTTGTTGTGAATGATGCAGAATGACCTCCGAGGTCGAGAAATGTTGTTAGAAATATAAAAGCCGAGGCGTTAGCCGAGGCTTTTATATTTCAAACAACATTTCGAGACCGAGGAGGTCATTCTGCATCATTCACAACAACAAGGACTTTATTTCTATTCTAGCAAGGGCAATGAATACGGCCGATTCTTTCCTCTATAGAGAAACGAATTAGGCCACCATGTCTCGATTACGCTGTTCTATTTAACACCAGAGAGAAATTTTGTTGAATTACCTATATATGGAATGCAGGTGATTTGAGCTTTCGTTGCATTAAAAATAGTCTTGTTTAATTACAAATTTGTTCGTAATATGTATTGATCAGTTAAAATGAAAATACAAAAACAAAATCGTGTTCTTGTTTTACTGCTAAAATCACGTTGTTTAATGTGTAGGGAGGTCCGTGGATTTTGCATAGCCCCGCTTAGCTATAAAAACCGACATTCATCAGCAACTTGATGCAATTTACAGTGTTTATACTGCAAAAGACGACACATCGATGCGGTTTAAACAAGTATTTCATGCTACAGCCAAACATGCATTTGAATTGTTCAGATTTGATACGTGTTTCTGATCTGATAATTTTCTGATGACGTTCGTGGTCTATTGGAGAATAATGTCCAGGCGGCTTCCTTTGAAGTGTCAATAACCGTGGTAGAATGAAAAATACACTACAGTATATCAATGAAATAACATCTCAACAAAATGATATAGTTTGTTGTAACCCTCGAAGTTGATCAATTCCCACTTTAATAAATGTCAATGAATTAAATGTAATTATATGAGGGATACACATCTGAGTACAGGTATTATTTATATAAACAATATAAGTAAAACTACGGTACAAAAATATTGAACTTAATGAGTTTCAGTCACAGCCATTTATTCTGTAAGTTCAGTGGCTATTGCTTGGACACTGTCAAACTGTTCTGCTGCCTGAAGTTTCTTCAGCAGGATTAGCATTGCATGTTGTTAACATCTAAAATTGTAGAAAATTCTTCTTATGATGTATTTAAACTTTTTATAAAATTAGTAGTAATCACAAAAAGAGAGGCCTATGGGCCACATTGCTCACCCTTTGGTCAGGAACTTTAGCCATGATGCTGTTCTTAACCAGATCTCCCCCTTTGCAAATTTATATTGTGCACCCCCACCCTACCCCCCTCAGGGGTCATGAATTGTAAAATTTATAATCTACACATGACAGACAAATTTTAATAGAAAAATGGAACCTGAAAAACTCCGGCGACTTAAAGATACAAGATTTTTTTCTTATTAATGATTTTGCATAGTCTGAAAGTTTAATGAAACCATTCATTAACATCATACCTTTGACTTCAGTGCAATCTTTAAGATTCAGTGGAGGTATTGAGGCAATGGTTGAATAGGTCAGCTGCTCAACTCTGTCTAAGTAAAAAGAAAATATATGGAAATAACAAACAGTATTCAAGTTCAAAAAATACAAATCTGGTGCAGGGCAAATATGGACCTGTATATAATAAGGGACAAATCCAATATCAATATTAAGTGTCTTGTTTGGCGTTCATAATTTGGTCAATTTACCAACTCCAACGAACAAAAAAAAAAAACAAACAAAAGAAAAACAAGAAGCTCACGGCCCACATCATTACCTGAATGGCTTTGACAATTCTGTTCTTTACCAGATTTCCCCCTTGTAATACATATTGTGACCCCCTAACCCACTGATCATAATTAGACTAATTAGACTAATTACACTAACCCAGGATTATTTCAAACAAGTTTCATCTTTTCTGGCCCCGTGGTTCTTGAGAAGAAGATTTTAAAAGATTTTTCCTTTATATTTCTATGTAAAACTTTGATTCCCCACTGGGGTCATGATTTGAACAATTTAGCTCTTCCTACTGTCTGACTGAGGTAAGAATTAGGAAGAATTAATCCAGAACTATATGCAACATTTTGTATGCAATGAATATCCATTTTTTTCAATGGGTGGAACAATAGTAGATAGAATCTTCTATCGTTAAAATGATAAATGTCCTACGGACCCAGTTTAATGATAGAATTTGTTCTGTGTATTCGTAATGTAGCAAAAGAAACACGGGTGATAACTCGTAATCAGTGCATTTACCACTGTTTACTATGAACAATCTAAAGAGTTCCGATTGTAAACATTGCAGAAAAATTTTGACAAAATTTATTGGATTTTTGCCTTTACATGGATTACTTTTTGGGATAAAACGCATAATTATATGCAATCTCAAAAAGGTTTGTTTTGATTAATTTAGTATTTATTTCCTGTGCAAATCCTGTTATATTCTTCAAAATATTTCCATTTCTAATTTTTTTTCTCTATGGTAACTCTTTGAAAGTTGTCGGAGTTTATTTCTCGATAATTCTGCTGGAATGTAAATTAGGCAGGTCGATAGGTCAGGACCTAAGGAGGCTTAATACGCATGCAAATCTCGTGTGCATCTGTCTCTTTGTCTGACGTTTAGGAGGCCAAAAATGCATGTAAATCTCGTGCGGCTGTCTATGTGTTTGACGTCAGTGTGCGAGGACTACCTGAAATTGACATGGAAGTCCTCGTTTGATTATAGTCTATGTCTACATTTTTAAAGTCTAAATCTACAAGTTTTATTTCACAATGAAATGAAAATATAAGGAATCATTGTCTAGTTTTGAGAGTATGCCAGGGACATCAACAAAAGTGGGAAACATGGGATAATTTTAGCATAACGGGCTTCGCCCGTTATGCAAATTATCCCATGTTTCCCACTATTGTTGATGCCCTGGCATACTCTCAAAACTAGACAGTGATTCCTTAAATCATTTCGGAGTGGATCTGCTCCGATTTGCTACATTGCAAGTATATGGGACGTATTCTAACTGTGGTGAGGGCGTGTTCCAAGACACAGTTAGATTATTCTAACTAGCACAATAGCTCTCTGGGATTGTCATAAATATGTATTTTTTAGCAGCTAAACCTATTGTTATGTCATTTTGTTGCCATAAACTTTTAATTACATAAGTAGCAAGTTTAGGAATCATATATATTCAAGACTTGTTTAGGAAAAAAATCAAGTTTAAGTATAATAATTCAAGGATTTTATTTCATAACTTGGTCAGTTTGACAAATTTCTTATTACCTTCATCTATTGGGACTGATAGCTGTAGACGCAACCAAAGTTCCCGGCTCAAAACTGTTGTGATGCCTCAGTCTGGTTTCGTTTTAGATAAACCATGAAAGGGATTTACACAAGATCTCTCGCTCCGTTTCCAGTACAGACCAAGCGCGTATCTGATTCTTTGGCAAATTTTCTTGTTTAGCTGTGCTAATGTGATAACATCGATACCCGCTCTGAATAGAATTAAATAACTTTCGGGCAGATCTATACCCTTAGAGTTAAGAGTACAAATATCTGAGGTGGTGAAAGGTTTGTTTAACACAGCCGTTCAAATAATATATCGCCGTTTCTTCACAATCTTCACCAAAATCACACATACCCGACGACATCGCTGCCATTTTCCCTCCATGTAAATAATGACTTTTTTACTCTTCATGCACTGAAGAGTTCGATAAGATCGATAATTCGGTAAAAAAATAAAGAGATTCAAAAGTGTATATCTCGAGATTCATTGTAAATCCAAGAAATTCCCTGAAATATGTTGTGTAAAATAACTAATTAAATCAGATAGATAATTTTAAACAAAAGTTCACCCGTTGTATCAAACACAGCACTGCGTTTCTCATAGAGATATAAAAAGTCAAGTGAATTTTCTCTTATAAAACCTTTTGAATTTCCCAAATTAATTAGATCAGGTAAACAAAATTCAACTATAAACAAAAAGTTATACTTATTAATTCAACATAAAACACAAAATTTTTCAAAATTATTGATTCATTTTATTTTTTTGAAGGGCTTATAAAAGTGCTATTTTTCCTTGAAAATCCAGCCCACCAGTGGGCTATAAATAGATTCGGGGCTATCTCGGTTAGGAGGACACCTTTGTTGAAATTTTTTTCACAATAGTTATATAGGTCCATTCTCTTCAAAATTATGTATTTAAAATCATCTTTTTAAAATGTGACTTGTGTAACAAATTTTTAATTTTGCATGATTTTCCCGTAGACTCGCTCTTAAAATCAATTAGAATTTTATACATGGGCATATACGTACATGAATATGGTTACGTTCGTTCCTGGAGGTATTTTACATATAGGGATTCATAGTATGTAAATTTTGATCAATTTGTGTTCAATTTCTAAGCATTTCATTGAAGAGGAAAAAATTACGGTCATCACAATATATTAGCCAATCAGAATCTATACAGGTGCATGTTTGAAAATATGTACATGTAACATTTGAACCCAAGATTCTACTTACCTACATGTATATTATACATTTCGTCCTAAATATTTTTATATAACAAATATCCTAGTCGGTAAAAGAGCTTTAAAGCTCATGTTGTTTGTTATATGTCCGACTATAAATAAAATTTACTACTTACTTACACCTATTTCAGACTGCAATGCAATACGAACATATTGTTCGTTGATCCTAATAAATATATACATTGTATGTACGTTTTGACAGGAACAATAATAGCGGGATTTACCGTCTGTTGCTGCGCACGCAGCGAGGACATGACAGGATGTGAGAAGCTGAGTAGTTTTTGTATCAGCTTCTGGATCGGGATACTTCAAATTCTCACTCTTCCTGTCCTTCTGCTGGGGTGGATCTGGAGTTGTATTTGGGGCGTGTCCTTCATTGGAATGTCGAGTAAGACTTCATACATATTATGCATGTAATTACCCTCACAACTAACAATTTCTGTAAGTCAAAAATATAGTGAAAAATAAAAGAATGAGTTTTTGTTTGTATAATAATGAAACATGAAGAAGTAAGCATTTCTGACCTCAGAGAACACTTTCTAAAATTATATTTCATAGTGATTTCTTTTTCAAATTTAGACGAGTACTACACTGATAATCCAGTTATGGACGAAGGTCATGTGATTCAATCGAACCAATCAAATGTTGTCATCACGCCTCCTCGTGCAAATCCGCATGGTTATCCAAGGGCACCAGTAGTAGTAGAGCAACCAGGTTATCCTCCACAACAGCAAACGCACGGAGGTTATCATCCGGGCTACCAACAGCAACAGTATTACGGGCACGACCAACCACAGCAGTCTTATGGCGCAACGCCGTCAGCGCCGCCCGCAGAAAGTCAAGAATACCCACATCCGGGACCTAGCGGGTATGGAGGAAATACACAACCAGGGCCGTACTATGGGGAGCCCCCACCTCCGTATTCCGAGTCAGATGCCCCTCCCCTTAAACCGCCTGTTAAGTCGTGATGTTTTATTTCGTTGTTTTCCAAAATGTTTTGAACATTATAATCTTTTATTCATGTTTTTACAACATTTGTATTGCATAAAAATACAACGTATAAAGTGTTCTAGAATCTGTGATAACTGGCCATATAGGGTTATATATACATTTTATGTAATGAATTATCCTTGTACAAGCTGTTTTTATCTATTCATTTGATTAAATATGATTAAATGTACTTTACATATTTACCATCACATGGTGCACATATACATGTAAACCATAGACTATTAAAACTATTTCACTTTTTATTTTATGTTCTCTTCTCCGAATAGTTATTGCCTTATTTACATGTATGTAGGTTCTTAGCTACTGAAATCTAGAAAATGTATGAGATGTTACGTCAGCACAAGGCGTTTCAGAGATGTAATTATTCCAAAACATTGCTCTTTTGTTTTATAATCTTTTCATAGGTATCAACATTTATTAATGTTTTGTTTTAAGTTTAACTTATTTTATATTTTTAATTTGTGCTACTTTCACACGTTTTGCTTACTTTTTTTGTTAGATACATTTCTCTAAGATCTGATAATGTGATCAAGTTCTATTTTTTCTTTTCTACTGATTTTACTAACTTTTTTCAATTTGGTTTTTCTATACATCTGTTATACTTGCACTAAAATTTATACATTATTATTATGTATGTTTACATAAATGAAGATACGTGAACATGTAATTTATAGAGATTTTGGAATTCAAAGGAATTGTGAGCATATGTAGCAAGACAGATTGAACGGGGGGGGGGGGGGGGGGGGGGGAGAATTAAACATTTAATTAGAGCCAGCTGATCATTATGTGTACTGGTTAACAGGATAAGGGTAAGGGAAATGTGCACTTCCTGTGGTTTATGTTTATACACTACAATATATATTGTTATTGAAAATAAAATTGTACTTTGATTGTTATTTGAATTTAAAAACTAGAGGTACTGTGAGCGATGAGCTCACTAAATGATACCCCCCGCCTCCCCTATGGTTATAAGTGGTGAAAAAGTCCATGTTTTCCTGTGGCCGGAAAACCCAAAATATGTGTCGGATCAAAAAGTAAAATAGGAGGTGCACAATGGCAATATGTAATAAAGATTCTGTGAAAGTTTCATCAAATTTCATTCAGTGGTATGAGAGGAGTTACGGATAAGAGATGGGTACCCCAAAGCGTAACAGACGGACGGACAGACAGACAGACGGACGGACGGACGGACGTACAGACGGACGGACGGACGGAATTAACGATTACTATATACCCTCCCGCTTTTCAAGCGGGGGGTATAATAAAAATGCAATTATTGCTGTTTGTACAGATATTTCAACTTACACTGTACTTTGATGTAAGCACTCATATAAGGTGAGGTATTCCAAACGGCCACCATTCCTTAGAATTAAACCTGCAAAATAGTACAATAAGAGAGAAAAAGAAAACAGAAATGTCCATTTTACCCCCTTCTTTCGTCTGTTATTCAAATGGTTTAAATGGCTGTATAAGGGTACAATAGTTATGTATATAATTTATACTTATTTTGTTCAGAAACTCCCCATCACAGTTTTTCAAGATACATGTAGGTAGTTTTTTATACCCCCCGCTTGAAAAGCGGGAGGGTATATAGTAATCGTTAATTCCGTCCGTCCGTCCGTCTGTCCGTGTTTACGAGAGTGCATTTATTGGGTATTTTTCATGCCAAGATTGTACTTATTGGGTACTTTTTGCTTATTGGGTATACCCAATAAGAAGTGTCGCTGAATATGCTTAAAACACCCTAATTGGGTATTTGCAGGTTAGTACCCAACAAAACTTGGACACGACGATTTGTCCAAAAAAGTGTCCAAAAAAGTTGCTTTCACGGACGCACCGTGTTTTGTTGTTTCAGTTTTACATTCGGAACTCTAAATTCCCGAGAGTTCCGAAAATCAACTTCCGTTGATCCTGATCATAACAACGTTTGTTTTCATAGAAAAAAAATATGGCGACTAAGAAACACTTAATGTCAACAAGATTTTCTGATTGACAAGAGAAAAGGTAAGTTTATTCGATTAATATTTATCCATTGCTGGGTTCTTGTTTAAGCAAAATAGATTTTAATGTAATTTTGAAAACAATTGTGCACAAAATTAAAATAGATATATCGGAACAATTAATCCTAAGTTGCACTTGTTTGTATTTTGAATTTTCTCTGTCTTTTTAACTCTCTTGAGGGCGAGAAGTATTTAGTAAATGATCGTATATTGTTAGATAATCTTTAATAAATCGAAAGTGTTTATTATTTAATT